>NW_026869150.1:63567-195329 GCF_020745735.1 Hemiscyllium ocellatum | reverse complement strand
CTCCCTCTCACTCTCTCTCACTCCCACACTCTTTTGCTCATCTCTGTCTCTTTCTCTCGCCACCCTCTTCTCTCTCGTCCACCTCCCTTTCTCGATCTCGGCCTCCTGCCCTCCCCTTCTGTCTCTCGTCCCCCTCCCTCTCTCTCTTTCTCGTCCCCCTCCCTCTCTCTCTCTCTCTCTCTCTCTCTCTCCCTCTCTCTCTCTCTCTCTCTCTCACCTCTCTCTGTCTGTCGCCCTTCTCGCTCTCCACCTCCCTCGGTGTCTCTCTCTTCCCTCTCTCTCTCTTTCCCTCTGAATCTGTCTCCCTCCTGTCCCTCCCTCCCTGTCTCTCTGACATACTCTGTCTCCCTGGTCCTTCTCTCTCCCTCTGACCCAGAGACTGGGGATGTTTGGGGTGAGGCTGCGTGTGGGTGGTGGGGGTGAGATGTGGGAGGTGGCGAAAATGGGGTAGAGATGGATTTGTGGGAGGGAGACAGAGACGCATGAGAGAGAGGGGGCGGAGAGGAAAGAGTGGAGGCGGGTGGAGAAACCGGGGTTGGGTGTGTGTGTGTGAGAGAGAGGTGGGGGAAATGAGGGAAAGGTTTGAAAAAGAGAGTGTGTGCTGAAAGAGAGAGAGAGAGAGAGAGAGAATTGAGGAGAAAGAGTAGGGGAGAGGTAATGGGGAGGCCAGGCCCAGTGGGGGGACAGAGGGAGTTAACCCCAGCTCCTGAGCTCAGGGCGCGGTGCCCTCCCCTTCCCTGAGGACCAGGACTTGGGGCTGAGTCTGTCTCTCTCCAGCTCAGCTTCTCCAACACAAAGACACACAACATCGGTCCCTCTGCTGCTCGGCACGCTGTAATCAGCATTTTTATTGGTTACAAATGGAAGTGATGGATACAGTCAGTGGGATGGTGCCTTTTCTCACTGGCCCTGAGTTGTGAGAAACATTGAAATGTTTCCCTGTAACCCCCCTGTGGGATAAGGAGGGACAAACCAGCGCTCCCCTCAGTCTGTTACCATAGCGACAGGCTGCTCCATCGCTGAAACACTGAACTGAAATGAGAAAATCCCGGATGGTGTGATTAATGAGGGAATTTGATGGATGGATGGATTTGGGTGAAGGGATATTTCAGCACATTCTTCAGCTGCTGCCTGAACTTAGTCTGGGTCACGGCATAAATCGCGGTGTTTGTGCAGCAACTGAGGAGCTGCAGCATGAAGCCCAATTCCTGCACAAAGCGATGGAGATACAGAGGGGTATCCACAATATACAACATCCGGTACCATATAGAAAACAGCATTAACGTTGACCATAACAGGATGAAATTGGCCGAGATCACAAACAGTAAAATGATGGATTTTTTTCGGTTTCTCATTTCTGTGTCAGACTGAGCGTCCCCATTGGTGTGAGCGCGGAGTCTCCTGCGGGCTCTGCTGGTCACTAAAATGTGTCTGACGGTGAGAACATTGAGCAGCAGAATCAGGAGAAATGGGACACCCGGGGTTAGAATGTGGTGGAGGACTCGATTGTGACCCAGACACTGGAGACTAGAACAGCGTCTGTTACATCACAAAACCAGGGGGCGTTCCACAGCCGATACCGAGCCGTGAGCATAAAATACCAGGAAATGTTCTTTAAACAGCTCAGCACAGTCACTGCTCCCAGAACCACAGCCGCCGTTTTCTCACTGCAATATTTACTTTTCAGCTTCTGGCAACAAATGGCCACAAACCGATCAAAGGTGAAAGTGACGGTGAACCAGACAGAGCAGTCAGTGGCTGCATAAAGCAGGACGGCGTGGATATTACACACGGGGACGGAGAACAGGAAATAAAACTGTTCCTCATAAACAATGGGAATGTGTCTCAGGATCAGGTCGAGGATAATGACCAGGAGATCCGCCGCTGCCATGGCCCCCAGGTAACGTCTGACACATGGAGACAATCCACAATCTTTATAAAGCAGGACGTAGATGGTCACTACGTTAACTGTGAGGAAGGAAAACAAACCCATTATCCATCAGCCTGGAGGCAAAGGGACCCGTTTGATCGGGGACCCAGTGAGATTTTCAAATGTGTCCCTGTATTCAGGGATTTATTAAAATAATTGGAGCTGGAATAACAAATGGGATGGTCGGAATTACTGACAAAAATGTGACATAGACCACAAGAAACCCTCCCTCCCCAAACACACCGAGACACATCCATAAGGACAGATGGTTTCTAGAACATTCCCACACACTCGATCACTCGAGAGCAGACACAGGTCACTCCTTCCCAGTTCCTAATACGGAGGGTGGAAACGTTGCTGTCCTGAAGGATTCTCTCCCAGTTTCCTGAAGACAAACGGAGTCAGGGAATTTCGTATATTTTGGTCTAAATTGTGGTCGATCCTGTGTCGTGGAGAAATGTAAACGCAGGGAAAACGTATTCACCCCTTTAACTGCCGAGGGGCCTTCGGAACAGTGTCTCCTTCTCCCTGGAACGGGATCTCTTCCCTCGGGATCTTATCGTTTGTTCAATTCACTGACGTCCGGCCGTTCACAAACAAACAACGTCAGGGACAGAACGTTCCGGAGAATGTCAGGGACAGAACGTTCCGGGGAATGTCAGTTATAGAATGTCGGGGACAGAACGTTCCGGGGAATGGCAGTTATAGAATGTCGGGGACAGAACGTTCCGGGGAATGTCAGTTATAGAACGTCGGGGACAGAACGTTCCGGGGAATGTCAGTTATAGAATGTCGGGGACAGAACGTTCCGGGGAATGGCAGTTATAGAATGTCAGAGACGGAAACTTCCGGGAAACTCCGTGACCTGTCCATCACCTTTCACCCCTACCCACCAACATGATGTACTGTGCACAGGCTACATACCTGTCCCGCACGGGGAGCTGTGCAGACCACATCATTGCATTGTCCATAAACGGCAACCGTACAGTCTGACCAGCACAGAGACCTGTGCAGTGATCACCCGTGAATTCATCTGTAACCCAGGAGCAGTTACCCTCCCAGCATGTAGGGCTGTGTACACCGCCCCAGTGCATTGATCTGTAACCCAGGAGCAGTTACCCTCCCAGCATGTAGGACTGTGTACCCCACCCCAGTGCATTACCCAGTAACACTGTGTTAGATCCCTGCCCAGTGTGGGGAAACTTGCAGCCCATGCTGGAAGTGACAGGACGTACAGCTCCCACCCATTTACAGCTCCATATCTCCATTGTACCATGACAGGGGGTGCTGTGGGTGTGAACATCATTGCCAGAGAGAGATGGCAGGGGTATCAGTTTAAATATCACCACATGGGAGGGGTTTGGGGTATAGACAGAGAGGGGGAGACTGAGAGACAGTGTCATGGAAGGATGTGTTCCCAGGTTTCGGAATGCTGAAACGTAGACACTTCGATAACATCCGGTAACATGAGCCAGTCTTCCCAGGGAAGATGGGAAAAGGGACATTGGTGTGAGGTCAGATGAAACAACAGCTGCTGTGTGGTTTTGAAATTACGTTTATGTAATTTTAATAAGTGTCTTATTGAAACAGTATATTGCTGTAGAGTTGGAGTAGGGTAATAAGCAGTTAGGAGAAAGAGGGTCCCAGAGTTGTGAATAGTTGATGTAAAATGGTCACTTTCAGAGTTAAAAAAATACATTGATATTTTTTGTTTAAACACTGGAATTTGGGAGTTCTCTATCACTCATATTTCAACAGTTTACAAGCTAAATTGAGCATTTCTTTACGTTTAGTTTAACTTACCAGATGAGCTTCACACTATGCCCTAACAATTGCTGTGTGTGTATCTGTGTGTCTCTGTGTGGGGCAGGTCTGGCTGTCTCTGTGGTGCTGAAAGTGATGCAATGCCACCCTCTGCTGGCCTCCCCACGCCACTGCACAGGCATTGGCAGAGGGTGAAAACCAACAGGGATTCACTCAGAGAGGGGGAGGGAGAGGGCAGCTGCTCACAGCACCATCCAAACTGATGTCTTATCCATTTACTGATCTAAATGTCCTTTAAACATTGTAACTGTCCCTATTTTCACCAGTTCCTCTGGAAGTTCATTCCACACAAAAGCCAGCTTCTGTCTGAAATAATTACCTCTCCTGACTTTTGTAAATCTTTTTCCTCACGCCTCAAAATATCTCTCAGTTTTGAATCCCCAACTCTCGGGAAAAGACATCAGCCTTTCAGCTTATCTGTACCCCACATCATTTTATAAACCTCTGCAAAGTTACCCCTCCATCTCATACTCTCCAGTGAAAAATGTCCCAGCCTATTCAGCCTCTCCTTATAGCTCAATCCCTCCATTTCCAGTAACATCCAGGTTAATCTCTTCTGAACCCTCTCCAGCTTAATAATATCAAGGTCAATAATATCAAAGAGAATAGTCAAGGTATTTGCTAAGGGTATGGGGGAGTCCAAAACTAGAGGACATAGGCTTAAGCTGAGAGAGTAACATTTAAAAGCGACATAAGGGGCAGCTGTTTCACCCAGAGGGTGGTGTGGCTATGGAATGAGCGGGCAGGATGACCAGACTGGACACAGTATTCCAGGAGAGGTCTCACCAATGTCCTGTACAGCCACAACATGACGTCCCAATTCCAATACTCAAAGGTCTGACCTATGAAGACAAGTGTGTTACACACCTTCTTAGCCACTTTCTATATCAGATGCAAATTTTAAAGAATTAAACCTGACGGCCTAGGTTTCTGTACTACAACACCACCAAAAGACCCTTCTTTTAATTGTATAGGTCCTGTTGTTTGATTTACCAAATCCAATGCCTGGCATTAATCCAGACTATCCTCCATCTGCCACCTCTCAGCCCAGTGTGTGATATGACTGCCACCTCCCCTCCCCCTTCAATTTTAAAATGCCCACCCCTCTCCAGGAGGCCTGCACACTCTGGCCTTGATTTTCACAAAGACCCTGAGCTTGGGTTGCTTTGTGTGGTTAGGGGGAGGTGGGACAGATTGCAGACACAGTCGTTCGGGAGGAGAGGTTGGACAGTAATCAGCGGCCTGGTATCATTTCATGGTTTTAGGCAGAGGGCAGACACACGTTAGAGGTGGGTAAGATTGATCGGTGTTTTGGGGTCAGAAATTAAGCTCTTCCTTCGCCTCTGGTGTTCAGTAATAAACATCTATTTGAGACCCTTCATTGGGCAGAGTGTTTCTGCGGGATTTCTTTCCCTAATATTGCAGACTACAGATAATAGCGATTAAAGATGTTCATAGTTAATTTCAATATTCAGCAAGTACACTCAATATCCTACAGTTGAGACAAATATCTTGCATTTGTTTAATAATACAAAGTGTTTTTTGTAATTCAGTAGTAGTAACCTGATTATAATCAATCCACACTGAGCTGGAAGCGGGCACTAAAATATGACCCAAAATCTGGGTATGGTAGTATAGTGGGCAGTGTCCGTGTCTCTGAGCCAGAGCTCTGGATTTGATTCCAATTCCTGAACTTGTGTGGTAGTGTTCCTAGCTCTGGATGAGAAGGTGTGGATTCATGTCCTGCCTGTTGCAAAGGTATGTCACAGCATGTCATAATAGGCTGATGAACAAACACACAGGAGAATAATGTTACAGCTTTATGGGTATTGCCGAGTGGTGCTCATGTCCCTACCTCTGGGCACAAAGGTCTAGGTGTAAATCCCACAGAAGTGTCTCATAATATATCTGAACAAACTGATTAAAATGGTTTTAGGATTGTGACTTGATGGAGAAAGAACAGGTGTCGGTGTTGAATTTCAGCATTTCGGCCCGGGATTATTGAAAGTACAGCCATTCGTGTTGATTGAAGTCACATTTCGCAGCAGGAAAGGTTTATAAAATCAGAACGGTCATGGATAGGTTGAGTAGTCAGGGTGTTTCCCCAGGTTAGGGGCATCCAAAACTAGAGGACATTGGTGGAAAGTGAGAGGGGAAAGGCTTTGATGAGGCCTAAGGGGCACCTTTTCACACAGAGGGTGGTGTGTGTATGGAATGAGCTGCCAGAGGAAGTGGTGGAGGCTGGTACAACTACATCATGTAAAAGGCATCTGGATGCTGACAGACCTGCCGAGCTTTTCCAGCAATTACTGTATTTCATTAAAAAATGCATTCATTTTAACACACGTATTCTGAATAAATTAGACATTTTTATTTTTTAATGAAGCAGGAACATAAAAACAGATCTTCAAATCGACCAAGACCATTTTCTGCTCAGGGTATGGCTCTGTGTATGACAGCAGCAATGATGCCCCGACATGTAACAGGGAATGTGATGGAGACATAGTTTGGACAATGTACATGGGATAATATCTGGACAAAGTTCTTTCAAGTTACAATTGCTGTGTGTGTGTGTGTGTGTGTGTGTGTGTGTGTGTGTGTGTGTGTTTTTAGAACATGACATATCCATTCTTTCCACCATAGTTTGAGTAACATTGCTCTGGATCATAAACGTGCTATTTGAGCAGATTAAAGATACTAGCCTGACTTGTTCCTAAAACTGACCCTGACCCAGTCTGAGACCGATATCATCGGCCATATCACCGACCTGGTTACATTTAACATTTGTTGTGAGCAGTGGAGGGGTGGGGCTAGAAAGGAAACAGTGACCCAAAAAGCCGGGGGAACTTTCGACCGGTGAGCCAGATGTCGGTGGTGGGTACATTGTTGGAGGGGATTCTGGGGATAGCATTTACATACATTTGGGAAGGTAAGGGCAAATCAGGGTAGACAACGTGGCTTTCTGCATGGGAAATCATGGCTCACTAATTTGATTGCGTTTTATGAAGAGGTGACAAAGAAGATTGATGAAGGCAGTTTGGTCGACATTGTCTATATGGACCTCAGCAAGGGGTTCATAACATTCTGATTGGTAGGCAGATTAATAAGGTTCTGTCACATTGGGATACAGAAGAAGCTCGTCACAATTGGCTTGAAGGGAGAGGGGTATTTTTCAGACTGGAGGCTTGTGAGCAGCAGTGTGCTGTAAGAATCAATACTGAGTTCACAAAACATTTCATCATTTATGTAAAGGATTTAGATGTGGATATTGTGGCCATAGTTGGTAAGTTTACTGATTACATCAGAAAGGTGGTGTAGTAGATTATCTCAGAGTACAACAAGATCACAAATAGATGGGACAAAGGGGCAAGGAGTGACGGATGAAGTTTAATTTAGATAAATACGAGGTTACACATTTTGGGAAGGTAAATCAGAGCAGAAATTATACACTTAATGGTAAGGGCCTGGTGAGTGTTGTGAAACAAATGGACATAGGGCTGCAGGTACATTGTTCCTTGAAAGTGGAGTCAAATGCAGACAGTGCGGTACAGAACACATTTGGCACATTTGCCTTAATCAGTCAGAGCATTGATTATAGGAGTTGTGGTGGTATGTTGTATCTGTACAGGATGTTGGTGAGGCCACTTTAAGAATACTGTGTACAATTCAGTTGTCTGCAGAAAAGATTTACACGGATGTCCCAGGACTGGAGGTTTGAGCTTCAGGGAGAGGTTGATTAGTTTGAGGTGTTTCCCCCTGGAGTGTTATTCTAAACAGCCATGTTCTGCTCCCCAGGATCCCAGAACAGGAGAGCATAGGTTGAAGGGGAGAGGACGAATAGTTTAGAAGGGACCTGAAGTTAAATGTTTCACGCAGAGTGGTGTGTGTACATAAAGTGCTGTCAGAGGAAGTAGTGAAGGCAGTTACAATCGCACATTTAAAAACTATCTGAAAGAGGAGGGATATTGGCCAAATGCTGGCAAATGGGACTGGATCAGATTTGATATCTGATCGGAGTGAACAGATTAGACTAACGGGTCTGTTTCCGTTCTGAATGACTCTGATTCTGTCAGAGGGATGACGAAAATTCTGAAAGTACGTTTCAAATCCGAATCCTCTTCACTGGACGTTTACTTGGGACATAGAACATAGAAAAATATAGCGCAGTACATGTCCTTCGGCACTCGATGTTGCGTCGACCGAAGCCTACCTAACCTACACTAGCCCAATAACCTCCATATGCTTATCCAATGCCCCCTTAAATGACCATAAAGAGGGAGAGTCCACCACTGCTACTGGCAGGGCATTCTATGAACTCACAACCCGCTGAGTAAAGAATCTTCCCCTAACATCTGTCCTATACCTACCACCCCTTACTTTAAAGCTGTGTTCCCTAGTAACAGCTGACTCCATAAGCGGAAAAAGGTTCTCACTGTCAACCCTATCTAAACCCCTAATCATCTTGTAGGGGTCTCTATGTTCACATTGATTGATTGAAAGTCGCGTTCGTGAAGTATTTGACAGGGAACAGAGTCATGGATAATGGGACGCAGACAGGAAAGTGGGGCTGAGACCCCAACCTGATCAGCCACAATGTTAGTGCCTGGTGGAGAAGATTCAACGTATCTAATGACTCACTCCTGTCCCTCAATCCCATGTTCCTGTGTTCCATTCAGCCCATTAAACCTGTTAGGCAGGAGCATTTAGAGGCTACTTACTTCTATAACCTGGTGAGCAGAAACAGAGGAGATCATTCGGCCCTTCAAGACTGTCCTACACGCTTTGAGGTGATTTGAGAAATGTAATTGTAAAACCCAGGCTGGATATGAAAGAGGCCCCTAATCTCTCTTTACAGAGCTTCCCCTCTCTGCGACTTGTGCTCCATTTGTTGGACATGTTTTAGACACAAATTCACGATGAATACAGCCCCCATACTTCACCCAGCGATGGCTCACACAATCCTCTGGTCTCCCTGACAGCAACATTCGATAACAGAACATCCATGAAAATAACACCCACTAACTTTCCAATAAGAGCATGTGAGAACATCAGACACAGGGGCAGGTCGTTCACTCCTCAAACCTGACTTTCCCTTCACTAAGGTCATGGCTGATCTGCTCTTGGTCTCAAACCCTCTTTCAAACCCAATTCTTCATCGCCCTCAAATCTCTGACAGGTCAATATCCATCTACCTCCTCTTCAAATACTTTCAGTCATCGAGCTCCCTGAACACTCTTGAGAAGAGAAATCCTGACATTCAACGCCACCTGTTTGAAGAAAATCCTTGCTGCTCCTATACCATGGCTTATTGATATGAACAAAAGAGATTAACACAAGGGGTCAGGTAATAATGACTGGCCCTGATATCAAGGCTTCTGTTGACTTCTGTTGACATCAAGGAGCTTAACAAATCTGAACTTAATGAGAATCAGAGAAAACTCTCCAATGTTTGGAATCAAACATGGCACAAAGGAAGGTGTTCATCATCTCAGTCCTGGGTCACCTCTGTGGGAGATCCTCAGGGTAGCTTCCTCTTCACAAACAGCTTCAGCTGCTTCATCAATGTCTCCCCGCCCCCACCCTCCCCACCATAAGATCCGAGGTGGGGATGGTCACCTAGGATTCCACACTGTTTAGAATAATTTGACGCCCCTGTCAGGTTCTAAACTGGACTGTGTCCATGTGCAGCAAGACCTGCACTCCATTGAGGCTTGTGCTTTTAAAGAGTCCATAACATTCATATAAAGGACTGTCTGACACTGCACATTGCCACAATAAAATAAGAGTTCATTCCACACCTCACACTGGTTTGACAGGAATATGAGGAAGTCGTTCAGCCCATTGACACTATTGGAGAGGAACAGGGACAGCCCATTCAGTGCCTCCAACATATTACTCAGGAAGAGAAGGATTTTAGTGTGAAGGGCCACACCAGAGCCCCTCAACAATATTTGAAGGTGGTAGCCTAGACTCTAATGTTCTCTTATTTTAAAGAAAATATAAAGTGTCTGTTCCAGATGCAATGTGGTGGGTCAAACAACTCCGTGTGAAGCATAATTCTCCCCGTGTCTGCGTGGGTTTCCTCCGGGAGTTCCGGTTTACTCCCACAGTCCAAAGATGTGCGGGTTAGGTGAATTGGCCATGCTAAATTGGCCGTAGTGTTAGGTAAGGCGGAAATGTAGGGGTATGGGTGGGTTGCGCTTCGGCGGGTCGGTGTGGACTTGTTGGGCCGAAGGGCCTGTTTCCACAAAGTAAGTAATCTAATCTAATCTAATCCATAACACCATTTATGTAAACACGATAGATGAAATAAAACCAAAGAAAGAAGAATTTAGAATAACAGATTAAAGAACTATTACTAATGAATTGTTCCAGTACTAGAAAAAAAAGGAATATTCAGACACTGAATGACACAAATATTTCTCCAATTCAGGATTTAAAAACAGCACCAAGAGAAAATTCATAGAGAATAGCAGCCAGGAGTCATTCACTAAAGCTTTCAACTCGGTGGAGACCCCAATAATTTCTGATGTTACTGAGAAAGCAAAACCCAGAAATCCTAATCTGTGAGAGCTGACCATACCCATTCCTTCTGCATTAAAATAAACCTAAGGCCTCACTAGTTGTTTACTCAAGTAGTCCTAACTAGCCAGCTTGGGAATGGTCATTCAATCTCTCTCGTGAAAGAAACCAGAACAAAATAACCTCTTAAAGCTACAGCATCATCACACTAGTCAGCACATCGAGCTGTCATACAGGAACCGAGGGTAACCCAATCAGGCCCTTGGCCCTGTCCAATCGGACGAGGAAGAAGACGGTCAGTCCCTTGAGTCACTTACACAGGATCAGTAGGAGGCCATTCCCACCTCAATGCCCTTACACAGGGGCAGAATGAGGTGATTGATGCTGATTCTTGATGAATGGCTTATGCTCGAAACATCGATTCTCCTGCTGTGCTTTTCCAGTAAACCACTGTCTACTCTGATCTTCAGCATCAACTGTCCTCGCTGTCTCCTAACTGATGCTCTAACATGATGACCAAGTGGAACAGAGGGTACACAGCCTGGTGTTCTCTATGTAGGGTGGAAGCTGATGGGAATGGCTACCTGTTTCAGATGGAAGGTATTGTGGCTGCTGTTGGGGATTGTGAGCAACATGACGTTCAGTACGGGATCACACGCCAACTGCACAATAACGTGGGGAGAGTTAATTTAGGCATATAAACTATTAGGACAGTCACGTTAGACTGATGGATGGACTCTCTAAGTTCAAATAATGCTGATCTTGTCCATGTTGATCTTGTATAGTGCACGTCCTGTTCAGTGTAACCTGTGTGCTTTACTCTGTCCTAGTCTATTTCCACCCTATGATCTGTCTGGCCTTGCTGACTATGATCTGCCTCCACTGCTCATAAATGAAGTGTTTCCCTGTACTGAGGTACACGTGACAATAACTCAAACCAATCAATCCTGGGTAAAGTCTGGAATTTCTCACCTTGTCCATGTCTCTTTTGGAAATAAGTAATCGCTATCACTCCTCGTGTTTATCGTCACCGTTTCTTCTCTCACAACTCTAGTGATTAAACACTCAGCTTCTTCACTCTATCCTCGTGATACCATCACGCGTGTCTGTGGTAAGGAGATCATTCCTTACAAAGGAGATCAAATCCGTAGAGAGTGTCCCAACCACGCTCTCAGCAAGGCCCTACAACAGCAGGAAGATGGCATTACTTATGTACTGGAATGATCTTACAATGAAGGACAGCATACCATTGACTGCACCCATTACTTACACAGGGTTTGATTCGGAGCAGTCAGCATAGACTTGTGAGTGGGAGATCATGCTACCCAAATTTGTTAGAGTTCGTTGATGAAGTGACCAAGAAGGTTGATGAGGGCCGAGTGGTAACCATAGTCTCTATGGATGTCAGTAAGGCCTTTGATAAGGTTCCACATGGCAGGCTGCTCTGGAGAGTTACATCACGTGGAATGCTGGGGGAACTGGCCAATTGGATCCACAGTTGGCTTGATAGTAGGAAGCAGATGGTTTAGTGGAAGGAGGCTTGTCAGACTGGCGGCTGGGTCCATGGCTGTTTGTTGTCTATGATTTGGTTGAGAATGTACAAGGTATGATTAGTCAGTTTACAGATGACACTAAAATAAGTTAACATGATCAGTGAGGAAGTTTATCAGAAATTGCAGCAGGACCTTAATCAGTTGGGGAAGTGGGCCGAGAAATGGCAAATGGAATTTAATATAGATACGTGAGGTCTTGCATTTTGGAATCTCAACTCAAGGTAGGGGTTGCACGGCGAATGGGAGGGCCTTCAGGGGTGTAGTGGGCAGAGACACCTTGGTGCTCAGGAGCATGGTTCTCTGAGAGTGGAGTCACATGTAGACAGGGCAGTGAAGAAGGCATTTGACACACTGACCTTCATCAGGCCGGACATTGAGCATGGAAGTTGGGAAATTGTGTTGCAGTTACACAGGACTTTGGTAAGGCCACACTTGGAGTATTCTGTTCAATTTTTATCACTTTGTTATAGGGAGCATTTTATGAAATTAGAAAGAGTGCAGAAGAAATTCCCATGGACGTTGCCAGGACCCAATGGTCTGAGTTATCGGGAGAGGTTGCACAAGCTAGGACCTTTTCTATAGAGTGCAGGAGACTGAGGGGGGACCTTATAGAGCTGTATAAGATCATGAGGGGTATGGATAGGATTAATGCTCTCAGTCTTTTTCCAAGGTGTAGAGAATCGAGGATGAGATGGGATCAGTTTAAGGTTAGAGGGGAAGGAATAAAAGGGAACCTGAGGGGCCACTTCTTCACACAGAGGCTGGTACGTGGATGAGCTGCCAGCAGATGTGGTTGAGGGGGGTACATTAACAACATTTCAAAAGCACTTGGATAAATACGTGGATAGGAAAGGACTGGAAGGATATGGGCCAACTGCAGGGAAATGGGGTGAGCGTGGATGGACATTTACAAGGTGGAGTCGAACCCCTCTGTTAATTAAAACCAAACATCCAGAAAGGCTCGCCTCAGCTCGTAATCTGTTAAAATATGAGCGACACAAATCTCCTACATTCCACTATTTAAACAAAAATTCACAAATTAGTTTCTTAACTTTAGTAGTGAACACTGAACAACAACTATTCACAAATACAAGCCTCTCTTTTCTTAGCTACTTACTATCTGTTTCCAACTCTGTAAAAATATGCTGTTCCACCAACCCCCATATTAAACATTACAATCTCAAGACCACACATTCTCTATTTTTCCCACTGTGTTCACTCTTCCAGCTGCTGATCTCCCTGGGTCATGTATTGTTTTACTGCAAGTAGTTTTGTCATGAACATGTATCTTTGATAGAGCGTATTTGAGATGGCCAGCTAGCACTCCTGCTCTGCAGTTGGATGGCAGCAGCTCTCTCTCCAGTGTTCCAAATGCCGAGTTCACTTACTCCACATGATACAATAATTCTCATAATTTGATTGCTTTCCAGCTGTCCAAACAATAGTATTCTAATTCAGTTGGCTTCGGATATCCTGAGCATTATTTAAACTACTAATACGTCACCCCCACCTGCTTCACTCCATGCTGTGCCCTCTTCAGGTGCTGTTTAGTTCTCTCACTTACTCGGTCTAATCTCTCCCTCACCTCACATACATAATCCAAGTGTGAGATCTCTGACCTCGGTCCAGTCAATTTGGATTTAATTAATTTCAAAGGATTTCATTTCATGTACGAAGATTAACTCAAAGCAAGTAAACGGAGTAGATTTACTTGGGGCATCTTCGACGATAAGCAATTTACTGGGACACCTTTATCCCAATCATTTGGCCAATCCTGACAGTACGCTGTTAACATGGTCTTCAGCGTCTGATGCTAACTTTTTAATGTTCCCTGGGATTCAGGATGGGACGCACTTGATTTGAAGTGCTGTATGCCTATGCTATCCATGACTTCCTTAAACAGCTGAGGGGTAAAATGAGACCATTGGTCTGATTGAATCTCTCTGCGGAGCCCACGGTGAGTAAAAAAAGCCACCAACTCCTCTACCTCCCTTTTTGCCTTAACACTCCATAATGGAATTGCCTCTGGCAATCTGGTCGACACATCCATTATGGTCAGCAAGTGTTGGTTTCCACTTTTACTTTAGAAAGGGGAGCTCCACAATTAATCAGAACCCACGTGAAAGGTTCTTCGAATGCAGGAATCGGCAACAAAGATGCTTGTTGTTTATTGCCTGTGACTTACCGACCACATGGCATGTATGATATGTAAAACAAAAATTAACCACATCCTTGAGCATTCCAGGCCACTAGAAATGCTTCTGCACCTAAGCTTGAGTCTTCCTTACACCTAGGTGACCACCTGCAGTTAGTTCGTGTGTTACCCATAACACGGTATGCTACCAGTCAAACGATCGAGTGCACTTGGCCCATTTCCCTTCTGCACTAACCTACCGTTTTTCTCCACGTTCAGGATGTTCCTGCACCGTGACATCACACAGGGTGTCAGTTACCTGAACATCAACTCCTTTGTCTTTTTCTTTCATTTTTCCTTCCTGCTGTAACTTATGACAGTGGGATGTTGTTACTGCACAGTCTGGAAAATTCCTGGGTATATTTCTTTTAACTCCTCAGTTCCCTAGTTTTCATTTGACTTCTCCACCATAAGAGGTCTCTCCCACCTTGGACCCTATTAAATTGTTCACAAGAACAAACTGTATTCCTGGAACTGACACACTGTCACTCACTCTCACTGTTACTTCCCCAATCCTGATTTGGCACTCCAATGTGATGTTTCTGTCCCCAACCTGAGTTTCTGTCCCAATTCCACAAATTATCACACTCTTGAGTAACATGTCAGGAAAAGTGAAAATCGTTCCATCTCTTGCTATTAGGGGCTGAGAGAAAGTGAGGACTATAAACGGTGGAGATTAGAGTTGAATATTGTGGGGCAGGAAAAGCACAGCAAATCAGGCAGTATCTTAGGCAGGAGAGTTGGCGTTTCAGGCACAAGTCCTTCATCAGATAAGTGGGGGGTAAGGGACGGAAAAAGGGGGCTGAGAACTAAATAGGAGGGTGGGGGTGGAGCTGGGTGGAAGGTAGCTTGCAAGATGATAAGTAGATGCTGATAGGACGGAGAGGAGGGTGAAGTGGATAGGTGGTAGGACAGCTGGACCCCTCAAACTATACCGCATCAACATCGACTTCACCAATTTCCAAATCTCCCCTCCCACAACCTTATGCCAGATCCAACCATTCAAATTACTCCACCCTCTTGAACTGTCTTAATTATCCTTCATCCTTCCCACCTATTCACTCCACCCTCTCCTCCGACATATCACTATCACTCCCAACTACATCTTCCTATCACCCTCCCAGTGACCCTCCCGCGAGTCCAGCTCCTACCCTCCTATTTATCTTTCAGCTCCCTTGTTCCCCTGCCACATTCCTGACGATGGGTTTATATCTGATATGTCGATTGTCCTGCTCTTCAGATGCTGCCTGATCTGGCACCTCACTTCTCAACTATTAGCAACTGCACAGGTCCCATATCTCAGAAAATTATAATTTATCGTCCTCCCCGGAACCTCCCGCCCCCCCCCCCCCCCCCCCCCCCACCTTCTGAGTAAACTTTATCCACAGAGGTGAATTCTTTATAGAGCCCAGGCACTGACTCTGTACCTAGGCTGTGCACTCTCCTACAGCTCCTTGGAGACTTGGGGTCTTCTTTAACAGTTTCACTAATGCCACTGGCTTAGCCTCTTCTACCACATCTTTTCCCAAAGTATCTTCCTTCCACCCCCAGCACGGTGTGTCCCAGCTTACTGCAGTGAAAGCTCCTTTTCCCAGTGCCTTTCTTAAACCATCGGCACTGTAATGGTATGTGTTTCACTCCCTAATAGTGAGAACACCATAGGCCTTTCACCTCCTTTCAACTCCCTTGGGCTTCTATTTTTACCTATAGTAAACTATTGTGCGCTACTGTTCGCTTTGTAGTGTGTGATATCTCCTTCTCCCAGTTTCTATCCTTCACAGGATGAAAATCCTCCCAGAAGCTAAATTTCATCTCATGCACCAATGCGTATTTACCTGCTATTTCTGCCACGCTTCTCACTTCTTGAAATTTCTATTCATTCACATGATTTTTTACCATCTCTGGAAGTGCGTCTTTAAACTCCTCCAGCAGAATAATCTCCCTTCGAGCCTCACATGTCTTATCCATTTTTAAGGTCCACACTCGTCTACCAAAATGACTGTGTTTAATTCTTTCAAACTCAACATAAGTCTGACCTGGTTCCGTCTCTATATTTCTGAACTTCTGCCTATATTCTTCTTGTACCAATTCATAACCAATCAAAATAGCCAGATTGAGATCTGAATAATCTCTTGACCCCTCATCTGCCAGTGCTGCAAATACCTCACTCCTGTGCCCACCGGCATGGTCTGAATGAGCGTTACCCACAAGTTCACTGGACACACCATCTGCTGAGCCATTTTGTTTTTCAAATGAAATAAAAACAGATATTTACATTTTTCTCACCGAAATATGACAAGGTATTATCATAGCTGTATACATCCCTTCATCTCGATCCTGTTCATTTAACTTCCCAACTTCCGAAATTCAAATTATCTCTCTCTTTTCCTCTCTTACCCATTCCCTTTGTTCTCTCTCTGTTTCCGTCCCTATTTTCACCTTCTAACTCCAGTTGCCAGATTTGCAATTTAAGTTTTTTCTAACCCTACTGCAGTTGCCTGTTTCTCTGACACACCAAAGTGCTTGACCATCTCCGTTACAATTTCAGCTTTCCTTTTGTCCCTGGTTAAACCCAATTCCAACCTATTTGCTAATTATAAACATATTCCTTGCTCTGACTTTGTAAACTTCCTTGGCAAATTTGGGAACCTCTTTAGTAATGTTAAAATAAAACAATTCTTTCACTTTTACTTTAACCAACCACAAGTTAACAAAATTAAATGAATTTTCCTAACGGTTTTATGTGAAGATCCAGGTCACTAATTGCAATGTATTGGAATCTGCTGGGACCTTTTGTACCACAAATCTGTTCAAGTCAGTCCAAGTCCCCAGCAAGGCCCCAAACTGTGATGATATGAATGTCAAACCGCTCTGTTAATTAAAACAACACACCCAGAAAAGCTCGCCTCGCATCATAATCTGATAAAAGGTGGGTGACAGAGAACTCCTAAATTCCACTAATTAACGAAAAATAATAATTTATATGTATGCAAGTTAGCTCACTGAGCATGAATATTTGTTTTCAGATGTTTCGTCACCATGATTAGGTGACATCATCAGTGAGAGTTTCCACTGAAGCGCTGGTGGTTTGTCCTGTCTCTCTATTTATGGGTTTTTCTTCCCGAAGGTGGGTGATGTCATTTCCGGGTTTTTATTAGAAGAGAAGGTAAATAGGATCCAAATTGATGCATTTATTGATGGACTTCTGGTTAGAATGCCATTCTTCTGAGAACGTCCTTGCGTGTATGTGTGTGTGTTGTTCCAGTCAAAGTGATGCCCTTCTCTGTCTGTATTATGGAATATAGTGATAGTGCGTCATGTATTTTGGTGGCCAGTTGGTGTTCATGTATCCTGGTAACATGACAACAGGACCATTACAATGGCAGAAAAATGATTTTGTATACATTGTTTAATCAATGTGTGTGTGCAGATATTTTTCATATGTGCACAACACATTCTAAATGAACAACGGAGACACAGTTATTGAAAAATGACGCACATGATGTATAAAATTTATAAAACATTATTTGATGCTCATGTAATGTGACATGTTCCCGTTCTCGCAGTGTTCCATCCTTTTCTGGAATTCTCTACTCTAACTTCACATTCTTATCAGGTTGTGTGTTGTACATTCTTTCTTCTGGTGTCCCAACGTATTTCCGTTAATCCCCTTTCTACTGGGACTTCAATATATTGGCCTGCTGGGTGCTTTCCAAAGCTAGTGTCTGTCATATCATTGGAGAGAAAAATTCTGGCATCAGACCCACCATTTGAACACATTACTCTGTTATAAATGCACTGTAGAAAGTACCACAGCACACAGGAATTGCCAAAACATTGAGGGATGTGCATCTATTACTTTCAATAACCTAGTTTACTCATTTTTCACATGTCCCCATCTATATCCTCTCTCTTTGTATCTAGTCAAAAAAATTGCCAATTATTCTTTATGTCCCATCTCTCAAACACCTTATTTCAATTTATATCTATAGCTCTCTTCTTGATGTAATGTGATTATAATTGAGCAATATCACTACAAAGATATGAGGGAGGAGCTGGCTAAAGTTAATTGGAAGGAGAGCCAAGCAGGGAAGACCACGGAGCTACAATGGCAGGAATTTATGTTGGATAATTTGGAGAATATTAGAAATTCTCCCAAAAAGATGAATCATATTCATGGGAGGACAAGGCATCCATGAGTGACAAGGCTTCGAATCAAAAGAGGAAACATACAATGTGGTGAAGAGGATTGGGAATCTAGAGAATTCATTGGCTCTGAAACTACATCAGGCTGGCATCCCTGACACTGCAGAGTTCTTAATCATTGTCAGGGAGAGAAACAGACGGAAACACATTCAACTTAAACCCAGAAGATGGGATTACTCAAGGGAAAAGATTCAGGTGAATTTAACAATTGAATAAAATCAGTTAAATGTTCTTACGGAATGTGTCAGATTGGAAACATGACCTCAGCAGAATGAGAATATGAAAATGCAAGTATTTCCACATCAGAAACCAGAGTAGGTCACTGAGTACAGGGCTGATGGGTGAATGAGTCTCAATGTGAACTAGGGGACAGAGAGCAGAATTGCATTTCAGATATTGCGGCTCAAAACTGCATATCCATGTAGTGCTGGAGACCACAGCAGCACGAGAAGCAGAATACCATTCAAGCACCACCTTTTATATTTTACCCAGGGATAATCTCCTCAGTCTGCCATTACAATCAACACGATCTATATATCAGTAGTGACTGTGGGTGAACATGTCAGGGTCAGAACCACGTGAACCTAAACCTGCTTTTCGCATCAGAGAGGCAGGAGCTGGGAGGAAGTGAAGTCGGAACGCCAAGCCGGTCGGGAAGGTAAGTGATTGTTATTTACGTGGAAGTGATTACGCCACAGTTGAAGAGGGTGAAGACATGACTGCCCAGCTGGTTGAGTGTGCTACGTGCTTGATGTGGGAGGTCAACGACTCTGATGTGTCTGGCTTGTATTAGTGTGGAAAGTGTGTGCACGTTCAGCTACTGGCAGAGCGTATTGCAGCACTGATGAAAGAACTCGAGGACCTTAGGCTCATCCGAGAGAAGGAGATCTTTCTGGACAAGACCTTCGGCGAGGTTATTACACTAATCGTACCAGAAGAGAGCAGAGGAGAGCAGACAATGAGTAAGTCAGAGAGGAGACGGGTGCAAGAGACCCTGGGGGAAGTACCTGTCAGGAACAAGTTGAAACTTATGGAAACAGTAGAGACAGATGACACTGCCAGTCCACGAGGCGGCCAGGTCTGTCAATCAAAAGTTGGCATGGAGGCAGAGCAGAAGAGTCACACAGAGCCGTGGTAATAGGGGACTCCATAGTGAGAGGAACTGACCGGGGTTTTTGTGGCAGCAGACAGGACTTAAGGATGTGTTGCCTTCCTGGTGCCAGGGTTAAAGACATCACAAACAGAGTGCAGGAAATCCTCCAGGGCGAAGGTGAAGAGCCAGAGTTGGTGGTATATGTCGGCACAAATGATGTCGGGAAGAAGAGGAGGAACATACTACAGCTGGACTTAGGAGAACAAGGAAGAAGGCTGAAAAGCAGGACGTCCAAGGTGGTTATCTCCGGTTTGCTTCCAGTTCCTAAGGCTGGTGTGGCCAGAAACAGGGAGATAATGGACTTGAACGTGTGGTTGGGGAACTGCTGCGGGAAGCAAGGATTTAAATTCTTGGATCACTGGGGTATATTTTGTGGGAAGCATAAATTCTACAAGAGAGGCGATTTGCACCATCATAGGTTATGGGCCAGCATTCTGGCAGGCAGGTCTGCTACTGCAACTCAGCTATGTTTAAATTGAGTTGCGAGCGGGAAGGGGGTGTGGGGAGGGGACAAACTGGATGTTTAAGAAGGAAATTGGAGGGAAAGTTAGAACAAGGGAAGTCAAGAAAGACAACTGTATCAATGAGGCAGGAAACTCAGAAAGAGATCATGCTGTAAGGTTGAGTGAAATAGGAGTTGATGGGAAGGGTCAGGGCAGTAACAAATTAAAAATACCATATATGAATGTATGAAGCATTGGAAATAAGATGGATGAGCTTGAGGCTCTTTTGGAAATTTACAGATACGGTATTGTGGGGATAACTGAGACGTGGCTTCAAGTGGACAGGGCCTGGGAAATTAATACTCAAGGCTACACGTGCTATTGTAAGGACAGAATGACGGGCAGAGGGGGTGGGGTGGCCATGTTGGTAAGGGATGATACGCAGTCCCTTGCACGGCGGGACATAGAATGAGGGGATGTAGAGTCAGTGTGGATAGAGCTCAGAAATACTAAGGGTAAAAATACCCTCTTGCGAGTTATCTACAAGCCCCCAAACAGGAGTCTGGATGTCGGAAGTAAGTTAAATAAGGAGCTGAAATTGGCCTGTCGCAAATATGTTGCTAGAGTTGTTATAGGGGATATCAACATCAGGTAGACTGGGAGAATCAGGATGGTATTGCACCGCAAGAAAGAGACTTTATGGAGTGCCTCAGAGATGGATTCTTAGAACAGCTGGTGCTGGAGCCGACCTGGGAGAAGTTAATTCTGGATCTGGTATTGTGCAACGAACCAGAATTGGTCAGGGACCTCGAAGTGAATAAGCCATTGGGAAGTAGTGACCATAATACAATCTGCAATTTGAGAGGGAGAGGGTACAGTCGGAAGTGATAATTTTTTCAGTTGAATAAAGGGAACTATGGAGCTATGAGGGAGGAGCTGGCCAAAGTTCAATGGTGCAATACCTTAGCAGGGATGACAGTGGAGGAACAATGGCGGATATTTCTATGCATAATGCAGAAGTTGCAGGATCAGTTCATTCCAAAAAGGAAGAAAGATCCTAGGAGGAGGCATTGGGTGGCTGTGGCTGACGAGGGAAGTTAAGAATCATATAAAGTTAAAAGAGAAAAAGTATAACATAGCAAAGATAAGTGGGAAAACGGGGGACTGGAAAGAACAACAGAGGATTAGCAAGAAGGAAATACGCAGAGAGAAAAATTGGTACGAATTTAAGATGGATAATCATATAAAGGAGGATAGTAAAAGTTTTTTTTAGGTATGTGAAAGGCAAAAAAATGGTTAAGACTAAAATTGTGCCCTTGAAGACAGAAACAGGGGAAATATTACGGGGAACAAAGAAATGGCAGAATAATTGAATTGGTACTTCAGATCTGTGTTCACTGGGGAAGACACAAGCAATCTCCCTGAGGTAACAGTAGCTGAAGAACCTGAACTGAAGGGAATTTATATTTGCCAGGAATTGGTGTTGCAGAGACTGTTAGGTCTGAAGTTTGATAAGTCCCCTGGGCCTGATGGTCTACATCCCAGGGTACTGAAGGAGGTGGCTCAGGAAATCGTGGATGCATTGGTGATTATTTTCCAGAGATCGATAGATTCGGGATCAGTTCCTGCCGATTGGAGGGTGGCTAAGGTTGTGCCACTTTTTAAGAAAGATGAGAGAGAGAAAGCAGGAAATTATAGACCAGTTAGTCTGACCTCAGTCGTGGGAAAGATGCTGGAGTCTACTATAAAGGATGAAATTACGACACATCTGGATAATAGTAACAGGATAAGTCAGAGTCAGCATAGATTTATGAAGGGGAAATCATGCTTGACTAATCTTCTGGAATTTTTTGAGGATGTAACTCTGAAGATGGACGAGGGAGATCCAGTAGATGTAGTGTACCTGGACTATAAGCAAGCTTTTGATAAAGTCCCGCATAGGAGGTTAGTGAGCACACTTAGGGCGCATGGTATTGGGGGCAAAGTATTAACTTGGATTGAAAGTTGGTTGGCTGATAGGAAACAAAGAGTAGTGATAAACGGCTCCATTTCAGAATGTCAGGCAGTGACCAGGGGGGTCCCACAGGGATCAGAACTGGGACCGCAGCTTTTTATAATATATGTTAATGATATAGAAGATGGTATTAGCAATAACATTAGCAAATTTGCAGATGATACTCAGCTGGGTGGCAGGGTGAAATTTGATGAGGATATTAGGAGATTACAGGGTGACCTGGACAAGTTAGGTGAGTGGTCAGATGCATGGCAGGTGCAGTTTAATGTGAATAAATGGATGGTTATCCACTTTGGTGGCAAGAACAGGAAGGCAGATTACTATCTAACTGGAATCAATTTAGGCAGTACAGAAATATCTGGGTGTTCTTGTACACCAGTCAATGAAGGTATGCATGCAGGTTCAGCAGGTAGTGAAGAAGGCGAATAGCATGCTTGCCTTCATGTCAAGAGGGATTGAGTATAGAAGCAAAGAGGTTTTTCTGCAGCTGTACAGGGTCTTGGTGAGACCACACCTGGAGTACTGTGTGCAATTCTGGTCTCCAAATTTGGGAAAAGACATTCTGGCTATTGACGGAGTGCAGCGTAGGTTGACGAGGTCAATTCCTGAGATGACGAGTTACCTTACACTGAAAGACTGGAGCGACTGGACTTGTATACCCTTGAGTTTAGAAGACTGAGAGGGGATATGATGGAGACATATAAGATTATTAAAGAATTGGACACTCTCGAGGCAGGAAACATGTTTCTGCTGATGGGTGAGTGCTGAACCAGAGGACACAGCTTAAAAATATGGGGTAGACCATTTATGACAGAGATGAGGAGAAACTTCTTCACCCAGAGAGTAGTGGCTGTGTGGAATGCTCTGCCTCAGAGGGCAGTGGAGGTCCAGTCTTTGGATTCATTTAAGAAAGAGTTGGATAGAGCTCTCAAGGATTATGGAATCAAGGGTTATTGAGGTAAGGCAGGAACAGGATATTGATTAAGGATGATCAGCCATGATCATATTGAATGGTGGTGCAGGCTCGAAGGGCGGAATAGCCTACACCGGCTCCTATTGTCTATTGTCTATTTATGCTAACCCATTAATGTTACCGCACTTGAGCAACCGATCTGATCAAAGCTCCGCAGTCCTGCCACATTCAGTCATAAATGGTGACGGATGATTAAACAAATGACTGTAGGAAAGGGATCCACAAACATCCCCATCCTAGATAATGGAACAGACCTTCATATCAGTGTAAAAGACAAGGATGTAGTATCTGTGCCATCCTCAGCCAGAAGTGTTGAGTCGATGATCCACCTCACTCTCGCCATGATGCCCACAGAACCACCGTTGCCAGTGTTTAATCAATCTGATTCGCTGCCAATGACATGAAGAAACAGCCGAACACACAGTAGATACGACAAAGGCAATGGGACCTGACCCCATTCCTGCGATCAAACTGAAGACTTGTGCTGCACAACAAGCCGTGTCCTTGGGGAAGCTGTTTCATTCCAGCTCCATCTCTGACATCTCCCTGGCAATGTGGAAAATTACACAGCTATGTCCGGTCCCCTAAGAGGGGAATAATTACAATCTGACCGATTACCATTCCCTCGGGACAGTCACGATAGTCAAGTTGGTGGGAGTTCTTTTTGACCGAGCTGTCAAGCAGCACAGAAATAACTAGCTCAGTGTTGTCTCTGATATGTCCCCATGTAGAGATGGGGCTGTTATGGAAATGTCATTGGATTACTAATCCAGATCAGGCTAATGGTCTGGCAGCGGGTGGATGTTTAAAATAATTAATAAAATATTAAGATGCAAAATCTGGTGTCAGTAATATGACCTTGAAACCAATATCGATTGTAAACACGAATTTGCTTCCCCAAGGACTTTCAGGAAGTGAATCTCCCGTGCTTTCCTGGTCTGTCCTAAACATGACTCCAGACACACAGATATATGATAAACGTTTCAATGCTCTCTGAGTCGGCCAAGCAAAATAATCTATTGTTTCAAACTGCTCCAAGCTCTTAAAGGATAAAACCAGACAGAACACCCGGCACCAGCCTCGGTATCGGAAAAGGGAACGGTAAACACAATCCTGTTGATATTGCAGAGACGTTCTTCCTAACATCTGAGAGTTTGTGACAACTTTCCCACAGACTACACAGAAACACCGGTAAAGGAGGAGATTGCAAAACACATTGAGCCTCACCCATTCTAGTTCATGTTCAAACATCTCCTCAATGCTCTTATCCCACACTATGAATATATCCATTAACATGAGTAACCTTGGAGAGCTATAAAATAAGAAATGCAGTACTCCCTTTGGTCCATCAAGTTTGCTACCCAATTCAGCATAATGATGGCTGGCCCTTTATTTCCACACCGTACTCCTGCTCTCCCACCATCCCTTTCCTGTCTCGAAATCCTTATTTATATACAGTGTCTTGGCTACCAGGTGTGAGCGAATTCCCCAGGGTCACCAGTGCCTGAGTCCAGACATTTATTCTCATCTCAATGCAGAGTGTCCTGTCTGTATCTAATACTTTGGCCCCTTGTTTTAGACATACCAGTCAGGGGAATTATCATTCCTGCTTCCAATCTGTCTCACCCTGTCCGAGTGTTATATATGTTACTGAAATCTCCACTCATTTTCCTAAAGCCCATGGAATACAGGCCTAGTTGCCCCAAACTCTGCTCCCACAACAAGCCTGTCATCCCAGAGATCAGTCTGGCCATCCTTCACTGCATTCCCTCAATGTCAGGTTTGTCCTTTATTTGGTAAGGAGACCAAAACTGCACACAATACTGCACAATGTTCAAGATGTGGTCCCAACAAGGCCCTGTACAGCTGCAATAAGAGACCCTTTTTGCTGGACTCAAATCCACCTGAAATGAAGGTCAATGCACCAGTTACCTTCCTAACTACTTTCTGTTCCTGCAATATTGTTTTCAGTGACTGGTGTACAGGGAGATCCAGATCATTTTCAATATTACAACTCCCCCCTTGGAGGGTCTGTGTACACTGGTCAACTGACCTCTGGGTTGAGACCTCACTGTGCAGCAGGGACCTTGGAGGGCCGCTCAGAAGGAAACAACAAAAAGGAGTATACATCGCTTTGTAGATCAACATGGTTCAAGCATAGGCTGCCAATCGCTTGTTCCCACCAAAGGGCCCACCGTCACCTCGACCCACCTTACTCTCCATCTGCAACGTATTTGCCCATTCACTCCACTTGTCTCAGTCACCTTGGAGCTTTTCTTACAACCTCCTCGCCCACTCACAATCCCACATCCTTTAGTGCTGTTAGCAGGCTGGGATTTCATACCCGCAACCAAATGCTTAATGCGTTTTGTGAACAGCGGGGCCCGAGCACCGATCCCTGCGATACCTCAGTAACCTTCCTGTGTTCATTTTATTTTTCTGATTTATTTATTTCGTGAATCTGGGTGTCACTGGCTGGGCCGGCATTTATTGCCTGTCCCTAGTCGCCCTTGAGAAGGTAGTGGTGAGCTGCCTTGTTGAATTGCTGCAGTCCACCTGTCCCACAATGCCATTTGGGAGGGAATCCCAGGATTCTGACCCAGTTGCAGTGAAGGGAAGGTGATATATTTCCAAATCAGGATGGTGAATGGCTTGGAAGGGAACTTGAAGATGGTGGTGTTCCCATACATCTGCTGCCCTTGTCCTTTTGGATAGACGTGGTCGTGAGTTGGGAAGAGGGTGTCTGAGGATCTTTGGTGAACCATTTCAGTGCAAATTGTAAAACACTGCTGCTGCTGAGCGTTGATGGTGGAGTACTGTGGATGAAACGACACTCAAACTGGCTGTTATGTCCAGGATGGTATCAAGCTTCTTGAGTGTTGTTGGGTCTGCAATCATCCAGGAAAATAGGGAGTATTCTATCACACTTCTGACTTATGCATTGTAGATAATAGACAGGCTTTTGGAAGTCAGGATGTGAGTTACTCGCCGCAGTATTCCTTGCTTCTGACCTGCTCTTGTAGTTACTGTGTTTATGTGGGCGAGTCCAGTGAGTTTCTGAGCAATGTTTATCCCCCAGGATTTTGATACTGGGGGATTCAGTGATGGTAGCACCATTGAATGCCAAGGGGCAGGTTAGATTGTATTTTAGTGGTGATGGTCACCGTCTGGCATTTGTATGGCCTGAATATTACTTGCCACTTGTCAGCCTGGATACTGTCCAAACCTTGTCTCATTTGGACATGGATTACTTCAGTTCTGAGGAGCCACAAATGTTGCTGAACATTGTGATATCATTGGCGAACATGCCCACTTCTGACATTATAATAGAGGCAAGCCATTGATGAAGCAGACCGGAAGATGCTTCGGCCTAAGCCGCTGCTCTAGTGATTCCTACAGACTTGTCCTGGAGCTGAGTTGACTGACCTTCATCAGCCATGACCATCTTCCTATGTGTCAGGTACGATTCTAACGAGCGGGGAGTTTAACCTGGATACACATTGATTCCAGTTTTGCTAAGGTCACTTGATGCCACACTGTGTCGAAGGCAGCTTTGATTTAAAGCCCTGTCACTCTCACCCCACCTCTGGAATTCAGCGCTTTTGTCCATGTTTGTGGGAATGAGGTCAGAAGCTGAGCGGCTCTGGTAGAGTCCAAACTGGCGTCATTGACCAGGGTATTGCTGAGCAGGTGCTGCTTGAAAGCACTAACACCTTCCATGATAGATAGTAGACTGATGGGTTGGTAATTGGCCGGATTGGATTTTTTCTGCTTTTTATGTATAGCAGATACTTGGGTACTTTTCCACACAATCGGGTAAATGTCGTTGTTGTAACTGTATGGGAACTGCTTGGCTAGGGAAGTGGCAAGTTCTATAGCACATGTTTTCAGTGCTATTGCCAGAATGTAGTCAGGGTATGTACCCTTTGAAGTATCCAGTGTCTACAACCGTTTCTGGATATTGCATGGATTAAATGGAATTGCTGATGACTGGTAACTGAATTACTGAGGACCACTGAAGGAGGCCAAGATGGATAATGCGCTCAGCATTTCTTACTGAAGATTGTTGAGTATGCATCAACCTTATCTTTTGCAATGATGAGCTAGGATATTGCATCATTAATGATGGAGATATTTGTGGAAACTCCTTCTCCAATGACTTGTTTAATTGTCCCTACCATTTCTCCACGAGATGTGGAAGAACTGCAGAACTGAGATCTGATCCGTTGCTTTTGGGATCACATAGCTCTGTCTCTTACATACTGATTATACTGCTTGGCCCACATGTTGTCCTGTTTGGTGGTTTCGTCAGGCTGTCCCCTCATTTTCAGGAATGGCTGGTGCTGCTCCTGCACACTCCATTGAATCAGAGTCTATTCTCTGGCTTGATAGTAATTGTTGCAAGGGGGATATGCCAGGCCATGAGATTGTGCGGGAGTCCAATTCTGCTGCTATTGATGACTCACAACACCATATGAAAACCCAGGATTGAACTGCTAGATCTGTTCGAAGTTTGTCCCATTTAGTACAGTGATAGTGCCACCCAATATGATGGAAGCTATTCTCAATGTGAAGGTGTGACTTTGTCTCCATAGTGACTATGCGATGGTCACTCTTACAGATACTGTCATGGAGAGATACTTCTGCAACTGGCAGATTAGTACGAATGAAATCAAATATGTCTCGTTAGTTCCTTCACCAACTGCGGCAGACCCAGTCTAGCAGTTATGTTCTTTAGAACCCGACCAGTTCGATCTGTAATGCTGCAGCTGAGCAACACTTGGTGGTGGACATTGAAATCCCCCACCCAGGGTACAACTTTGTGTCCTTGCCACACTCAGGGCTTCCTCCAAGTGTTGGTCAGCATGGAGGAGTACTGATACATCAGTTAAGAGAGACTGGTACATGGTACTCAGCAGGAGGTTTTCTTCCCCATGTGTAAACTAACGCCTCGAGACCTATGGGATACGGAGTCACTGTTGAGGACTCCCAGAGCAATTCCCTTCCAATTGTATCCCACTCTGCCATCACTTCTGCTGTATCTGTTACTAGTTCTAATAACCACTAATAATTACTAATTCAAAGTTTGTGAGAAGATTTATAGCTCGGGTGCCTGTTGTTGTGGTTCTGTTCGCCGAGCTGGGAATTTGTGTTGCAGATGTTTCATCCCCTTTCTAGGTGACATCGTCAGTGCTTGGGAGCCTCCTGTGAAGTGCTTCTGTGATGTTTCCTCCGGCATTTGTATTGGTTTGTCTCTGCCGCTTCAGGTTGTCAGTTCCAGCTGTCCGCTGCCGTGGCTGGTATATTGGGTCCTGGTCGATGTGCTCATTGATTGTGTCTGTGGATGAGTGCCATGCCTCTAGGAATTCCCTGGCTGTCCTCTGTCTGTTCTGCTGGTGAGACAGGAGATATCCGGGAAGGTGATGGGGTGTCTGGGATATAGTCATACTCACAGAATCATATCTTACAGACAATGTCAGGCTGTTGTTTGACGAGCCTATTTATTTCTATTTACTGCTTCCTGCCAGCTGTCCCATTCTGGAAACATGGTCATATATTCGCCCCAATCCACTCAGATTTTATTTTGCAAACTAGCTTTACCAAAACTTTCCTGAAATTCCAAGTACTTGTCTCCTAGACCGTTTCTCAAACATAATCCCCATTTCATAAATCCGTGTTACCGTTGTCTGTGACCATTATTTTCAGTCCCAATAATTTCTCCTAAATCTTTTATTTGCTATGTTCTATGCCCCATGTACTCGAACCTTTTTGCCACCCCCGACTTGGTTTTCCTCGTATTGTTTGAAAGTTCTGTGAAGACAGACCTGAAGTAGCTGTTTCATTGTTCTGCCATTTCCGTTACCCATTCTCCATTCTCTGGTTTTAGATTGTAAGGAAGCTGCACTTGTTTTCTCATACTTCACACATTGACATGATTTGACGAGCTATCACAGTTCACTCTTGTAAACTTTGTGAATATACTCTTCAGAAACCCATCAATTCCTGCCTTTTGCTCCTCAATAATTTACCTTCCACACCATATACTCACAGGAGCATAGACCAACAGAAATACAGCACAACCTATATTAGTCCCACTTTGAAACAACAGGCCCATAGCAGGGAATGTTATGACACTTCCAAGTGCTCGTCCAAGTACTTTTTGATGGTTATGAGGCTACCTGTGATACCTCCGCTCTCAGGAAGTGAATTCCAGACCCTAACAGCTTCTGGGCAAAGAACAAACCTCAAATTCTCTCTAATTCTCAAACCCTTCACTTTAAAAGTGTTCTCGCTTGTTCAGGATGGTCACCTGAAGGTCCGAGGTCAAATGCCCTGGACCACTGAAGTGTTCCCCAACTGCGAGGCAAAACTCCTGTCTGTTGATTGTTGTGCGGTGCCAATTCATCCATTTCCGTGGCCTTTGTTCGGTTTCCCCAATATACCATGATTCAGGGCATACTTGCCTGCTACGTATATGATACACAACGTTGGCTGAGTCACATGAGAACCTACCACGTACATAGTGGGAGGTATCCCCATGTGTAATGGTGGTATCCATCTCCGCACTCTGACACATCTTGCAGCGCCTACCTTGACAGGGTTGTATGGAGTTGTCCTGAGAGCCGGGCAATGTGCTCTGAACAATGATCTGTTTGAGGTTTGGCGGTTGTTTAAAGGCAAGCAGTGGAGGTGTGGGGAAGGTCTTGTCGGGGTGCTCATGACTAAAAGGAACAGCTGCTGTTTATCCACCCATGTCCATGCTTCTCATAATCGTTGCCTTCTGAATCACATCCCCCTCAGCCTTCTCTGCTCCAATGTAAACAACCCGAGCTTATCCAGTTTCTCTCCATAGCGATATGCTCCATCCCAGGGAACATCCTGGTGAATCTCCTCTGCATACCATCCAGTACAACCATACCCTTCCTTTTAAGTGGCTTCCAGAGCTAATTACAGTACTCCATCTTGACCTAACCAATGCTGTGTATATTTCTTATAATCTACACCCCGATTGATTAACGCTACACCCAAGGTCCAGTTCTTATCTAGTCCATTACCCTGCTCAGTCCCATTCAGTGATGTGTGGAGAAGAATGAACTGAGCTTCCCAATGTGCTGCCATTCATTGATTACTCCACTGTCTGGTTCCTTCTTCCACTGTGAATCACCTCATATTTATCAGGGTTACGTTCCATCTGCCATTGATCTGACCATCTGACCATTCCATCTGTACCTTTCTGTAACATAAGACCTTTCTCCTCATTGCCAATCAACCAGGCAAACACAAACTTGCTTATCACAATCCCCACCCCTTTCACCCAACCCCTTCATTCACATCTGCACCATTTATGAAAACCGCATATAATAAGGGAAACAGCACTTATCCCTGTGGTACACAAGGGGACACTGGTCTCCAGTCACACAAACAACATTATCCCACCACCCTCTGTCCCCTGACACTAAGAAGCTTTTCGTTGTAACTTGTCACGTTATCCTTGATTCCATGAGATTTTACTTTATTTTAAAGTTTCCCATATGGGACTTTGCCAAAGGCCTTGCTGCAATACTAAATAAGTGACCTCCTCAAACTAATTCAATCAAATTCATTAGATTTGACTTCCTTCTGATAAAATCATGATGATTATCCCTGATCCGATCTTGCTACTCTGATTGGAGTTCAATTTTATCCTTCCGTGTTTTCTCCAGTAGTTTCCTTAACTGTGAATTAATACTCGTTCAACTATACTTCCCTGGTCTATCTCTACCAACCATAGTGTGAAGTTATAAATCAGACAACATCAGGTTATAATCCAACAGGTTTAACTGGAAGCACACTAGCCTTTGGAGCGTCGCTCCTTCATCAGGTGATTGTGGAGGACACAATTGTAAGGCACAGAATTTATACCAAAATTTACAGAGTGATGTAACTGAAATTATACATTGAAAATTACCTTAACCATGTATTGAGTCTTTCATCTGTTCGACTACCATGATAGTTTCACTTCTTTCGTGTGCAAATCAAAAACAACTTTTTGTAAAAAAAAGTTGCTTCCTCAGGTTAAATGTAACAATTGGTGTTAGCTAGACAATATGTCGAAGGAGTTAGCGCTCTGTCTATGCCATGATGTTTAGATGATTCTAATCTAAAAAGTGAGGTAACAGAGTTTTACATTAATTCATGCAGTTTTTGAGCAAAGTATAATGTACTCTGCAATTACAAATTCACCCCACAAAATATAGGTGTGCTTGTGGATCTTTGTGTCAGTCTGTTTGTGTGTCTGTCTGGGTTGGAGGTTGTGAGTGTGAGGGAGAGTGTATATGTGTGTAGTGAGTGTAGAGTGCCTTAAGTCTGTGAGGGGTGTAGGTGTGAGTGTGGGAGAGTGTGCGTGTGTGTGTGTGTGTCTGGGCTGGGGGGTTGTGTGTGTCTGTGAAAGAGAGGGTGTATGTGTGCGCATGAGTGTAGAGTGGCCTATGTCTCTAGAGGATGCATGAGTGAGTGTGGGAGGGTGTGTGTCTGTAAGAGTGTGTGTGTGTGTGTGTGCCTTCCGTGTGTATATATGTGTATAGGAGTGGCTCTGTGTTTGTGTAGTGTGTGTGTGTGTGTAGACGTGTCTGTGTGTAGATGTGTATATAGTGCAATGGTCGTCACCTATAGTGTGACATGAACCTAAGGTGCCGGTTGAGACCCTCGTTATGGATATGGAACTTAACTATCAGCCTCTGCTCGGCCACTTTTCCATGTTGCCTGTCCCGAAGTTCAGCTTGGAGGATGGTCACCTGAAGGTCTGAGGTCAAATGCCCTGGACCACTGAAGTGTTCCCCAACTGCGAGGCAAAACTCCTGTCTGTTGATTGTTGTGCGGTGCCAATTCATCCATTTCCGTGGCCTTTGTTCGGTTTCCCCAATATACCAATGTTCAGGACATACTTGCCTGCTACGTATATGATACACAACGTTGGCTGAGTCACATGAGAACCTGCCACGTACATAGTGGGAGGTATCCCCATGTGTAATGGTGGTACCCATCTCCGCACTCTGACACATCTTGCAGCGCCTACCTTGACAGGGTTGTATGGAGTTGTCCTGAGAGCCGGGCAATGTGCTCTGAACAATGATCTGTTTGAGGTTTGGCGGTTGTTTAAAGGCAAGCAGTGGAGGTATGGGAAGGTCTTGTCGGGGTGCTCATCCTCATTGATATTGAGTTGCAGGTCACCAAGTACATGGTGCAGTTTTTCAGCTCCTGGGAAGTACTGAACAACGAAGGGTACCCTGTCGGTTGCAGCACATGTCTATCTCCTAAGGAAGTCATTGTGGTACCTTGCTGGGGCAACCGACAGGGTACCCTTCGTTGTTCAGTACTTCCCAGGAGCTGAAAAACTATGCCATGTTCTTCGTGACCTGCAACACATTATCAATGAGGTTGAGCACCTCGCCAAGGCCTTCCCCACACCTCCACTACTTCCCTTTAAACAACCGCCAAACCTCAAACAGATCATTGTTCGTAGCAAGCTGCCCAGCTCTCAGGACAACTTCATACAACCCTGTCACGGTAGGCGCTGCAAGACGTGTCAGAGTGTGGACATGGGTATTACCATTACATGTGAGGACACCTCCCACTATGTACGTGGCAGGTACTCATGTGACTCAGCCAACATTGTCTATCTTATACGTTGCAAGCAAGGGCGCCCGGAGGCATGGTACATTGGGGAAACCGAGCAAAGGCTACGGCAAAGGATGAATGGGCACCACACAACAATCAACAGACAGAAGTGTTGTCTCCCTGTTGGGGACACTTCTGTGGTACAGGACATTCGACCTCGGACCTTCGGGTGACCATCCTCCAAGGCAGACTTCGGGACAGGCAATAGCGAAAAGTGGCCAAACAGGGGCTGATAGCTAAGAGCAGTACCCATAGGGAGGGCCTCAACAGGGCCCCTGGGTTCATGTCATACTACAGGTGACCACCATTGCAATATATACACGCACAGACACACCTACACAAACACACACACACACAGAGTCACTCCTGTACACACACATACACATGGACACATATATGCACAGACACGCACACTGACACTCGCACACAACCTTACAGACACACACACTCCCATACTCACACATGGATGCTCTCAGAGACTTAGACCACTCTACACTCATGCAGGCACATATACCCTCTCTCTCACAGACACTCGCAAACCCCCACGCCAGACACACACACACTCCCACACTCACATATGCACCCCCTCACAGACTTAAAACACCCTACATCACTACACACACATATACACTCCCTCTCACACTCACAACCCCCAACCAAGACAAAAACACCACACACAGGCAGACAAAGACCCGCATGCGCACAAATATTTTGTGGGGTGAATTTGTACTTGCAGTGTTACATTGTACTTTGCTCAAAAACTGCAGGAATACAGTAAAACTCTGTTATTTGACTATTTAGATTAGAATCGATCTAAAAGCATGGCATAGACAGAGAACACAGGGCGCTAACACCTTCGACATATTGTGTAACTAACCCAATTGTTACAGTTAACCTGAGAATGCAACTTTTAAATATGGTTTTTTGATTTACACACGGAAGAAGCGATTAAAATCTGATTGAAGATTTGTAGCTCGGGTATCCGTTGTTGTGGTTCTGCTCGCCGAGCCGAAAGTTTTTGCTGCAAACGTTTCGTTCCCTGGCTAGGGAACATCATCAGTGCTGTTGGAGCCTCGTGTGAAGCGCTGCTTTAATGTTTCTTCCGGTATTTATATTGGTTTGTTCTTGCCGCTTCCGGGTGTCAGTTTCAGCTGCAGTGATTTGTATGTGGGGTCCAGGTCGATGTGTCTGTTGATGGATGTTCTTGCCGTTTCCGGGTGTCAGTTTCAGCTGTAGTGGTTTGTATATGGTGTCCAGGTCAATGTGTCTGTTGATGGAGTTTAGGGATGAATGCCATGCTTCTAGGAATTCTCTGGCTGTTCTCTGTCTGGCTTGTCCTATGATAGTGGTGTTTTCCCAGTCAAATTCATGTTGCTGGTTGTCTGAGTGTATGGCTACTAGAGATAGCTGGTCGTGTCGTTTTGTGGCTAGCTGTTGTTCATGGATGCGGATTGTTAGCTGTCTTCCTGTTTGTCCTATATAGTGTTTTGTGCAGTCCTTGCATGGTATTTTGTAAACTACGTTAGTTTGGCTCATGCTGGGTATTGGGTCCTTTGTTCTAGTGAGTTGTTGTCTGAGCGTGGATGTTGGCTTGTGTGCTGTTATGAGTCCTAAGGGTCGCAGTAGTCTGGCTGTCAGTTCTGAGACGCTCCTGACGTATGGTAGAGTGGCTAGTCCTTTTGGTTGTGGCATGTCCTCGTTCGTCGGTCTATCTCTTAGGCATCTGGTGATAAAGTTGCGTGGGTATCCGTTTTTGGCGAATACCTTGTATAGATGTTCCTCTTCCTCTTTTCGCAGTTCTGGTGTACTGCAGGGTGTTGTGGCCCTTTTGAATAGTGTCCTGATGCAGCTTCGTTTGTGTGGAAACGTTTGCAGCAAAAACTTCCAGCTCGGCGAGCAGAACCACAACAACGGAAGAAGCGAAACTATCATGGTATTCGAATAGATGAAAGACTCAACAGACAATCAAGGTAATTTTCAATGTGTAGCTTCAGTTACATCATACTGTAATTTTTTGCTATAAATTCTGTGCTGAACAATTTTGTCCCCCACAATCACCTGATGAAGCTGTGGCGTTCCGAAAGCTAATGTGCTTCCAATTAAACCTGTTGGACTATAACCTGGTGTTGTGTGATTTTTAACTTTGGACATCCCAGTCCAACACCAGCATTTCCAAATCATGATTACTGTGAAGTGGGACCGTATTAATCATTCTCCAGTACTCTGGCACCTCCCCAATGGTCAGATTCTAAATAAAATTAATGTTAGAGGTCATCTCGCCACGTTATTGATGCTCTTCTCAAGCATTATTGTGAGATTTTCTCTAGATCTCCCGTTATGCATGTGGAGTAGAGAAGGACAATGATTTTAAACAATGCTGTGTATTACCCTAGAGAGCTGAGACTGCTCTAAACTGGATGGGAACCTTTCAGCAAAGGGTAAAAAATGAGGTCTGCAGATGCTGGAGATCACAGCTGAAAATGTGTTGCTGGTTAAAGCACAGCAGGTTAGGCAGCATCCAAGGAATAGGAAATTCGACGTTTCGGGCATAAGCCTTCTTGATGAAGAGCTTATGCCCGAAATGTAGAATTTTCTATTTCTTGGATGCTGCCTAACCTGCTGTGCTTTAACAAGAAACACATTTTCAGCGGGAACCTTTCAGCAGCCTGGTAATGTTTTTGCTGCCTCTGTACAGGATCTTAGTGAGATCACATTGGAGTAGTGTGTAAAGAATTTTTCTACTTAATGAAGAAAGGGTATTGTTATGTTGGAAGGAGCTCAGAGATAGTTTCCTCAACTGATTCCTGCAAAAAAAAAGGTGTCTTAGGACGGAGAGTTATCAGGAAAGTGGAACCGAGGCCGCGATAACATCAGCCATGATTGTATTCAATGGCGGAGCAGGTTTGAGGGGTTGGATTCCTGACTGATGCTCCTCGTCCATACTCAGCCTTTCGACTGTGTTACACAGTATAGAGGGAGGACTGTCTATCAAACAGGAAGCAGGCTCTCTAGATAAGTCAGTCTTAATCAGTTTGTCAGAACGTCACCAGTGGAGTCACACAGTGACCAGTGCGGGGGCCTCAACTATTTACAATCTACATCAATGATCAGGAGGTTGGAACAGATATCCAGATACTGAGTTTGGTGATGTCGCTTGGATAAGCAAGAGATTAAATTATCAATAGAGGGTGGAGTGTCTGCAAATAGATACAGAAAGTTAAAGACAATGGATAATAATCTGGCAGGTGCAATACAACATAATATAACCTGTAATTTCATTTACAGGAATAATGGAAGGCAGTATCTCACTGAAATGGAGAGGGATTACAGGACTTCGTGATACTGTATGCTGAGGGGTTCACTCAGACCCGTTCAGACATGGAAGGTTTTTCTCCATCCCTGATGGTCTGCTCATTGACAATCCGAGTGACCCCATTGCTCTCCGTACACATGGAATACTTTTGATGTGGTTGTTTGGTGGTAGGGATGGTATTTTGAAAGTGTAGTAAGGGGATGGCCTTTATCCAAGATACAATTATTCCTTTCTATATGGAGACCCGTAGACGATGGGAATGGCTGCCTGCTTCTGAATGAAGGAACTGTGGCTGCTTTCAGGACAGGGGTATTCACCAACATAATATACTGTACATGGACAACCTGTAACATTAATAGATTGAGAGCTCCTTCAGTTCCTCTACCTCTCCCCATGTAATGGCTACTCTACAGATACCATGTACACCTTCGGGAATCTCACTATACAGGGAAAATAAGGATACACCTGGCAGCTTCCCGCTGAGGGAGAAGCAATGTATTGATCTCATTAACCATATACATCCTCCATCACCGAATGGTGACATTGATGTTGAGATACTGGGAGAAGACGGAGCTGTTACCGACTCCGGCCTGGAAAGTTTCGGATCACAGAAGCTGAATGAAACCCTGACCCTAATAGCCACCGGCAGCACCGTCTTCCCCCTGGCGTGAAGCTGCAGGTCATGTTGAAGAAGGTGACACCGCTCTGTGACCAGATCCGTGTTCAGTCCAGATCCCCTCACTATCTGCTCCTGGGTTAAGTGTAACTTGGGAAGCTGTTCCTGGAAAACCTGGAATGGATACAGCAGATCCCTTTCCCTACACACACTCACTCCGTGGTTTCAGAGCTTCCCCTGTCTGCAGCCTCTGCTCCATTTGGTGTTCATGTTACACACCCAGATGCTGTTACCACAGTCCCCATGCTCCATCCAAAGTTGGGTCACCAAATCCTCCGGTCTCCCTGAATGTCTGAGGCAGCTCACAGCACAACCTCCAGCAAACCATCCCCAGCACCTCAGCAACAGGAGTCAGTCAGAAACCCCTCGGCTACAAATATTGTGGACCAGACCAGATCCCCGAAAAAATATTTTAAGAAGGCCACTTAGACCCAAACCATTCCTTATTTGAAAGAGAGATGTGAAGTGCGTTTTCCAGATATGTTGTGACTGGTCAAAACACTCGACATTAAGCCAAATATAATCTATTCAAATGCTTTAGTTAAAATACAATCAAAGAAAATTTTGGGAGAGCTTATATGTTGGTACACTTACACAAACAATAGATACCGTACCTTCTTGGTATACACTGCTTGGCACAAAGATCAATTCAAATACAGATTCTTACATGCAGTTTTTTGATCTAGGAAAAATCAACATCAACACCCATCTCAGAGAGAAAAGCAGCTGGGATCTCCAACAGCTTCTGAATGCTGCAGCCAAAAACAAAACGAGAAACCCTAGTCTGGGAGAGCTGGCCACTGCCCTTCCATTGTTACCACCGTTTTAATAAAACCTAAAGGCCTCCTCAGTTATTTACTTAAACTGTTTTCAGACAGCAGTTCTGCACCTCTGCCTTTAAAACCTCTCTTAAAAAAAACAAGAGAAAATAACCTTTTTATAGTGATAGTATCCTCACAACTCCACTTTTAATAAAATGATCTGTCAATATACAAAGATGGATTCATTTCAGACCTCCTAATCTTCCTCTACTAGTAGCAGATAGAAAGGATAGTGAAGAAGGTGTTTGGTATGCTTTCCCTTATTGGTCATAGTATTGAGTACAGGAGTTGGGATGTCATGTTGCGGCTGGACAGGACATTGGTTAGGCCACTGTTGGAATATTGCATGCAATTCTGGTCTCCTTCCTATCGAAAAGATGTTGTGAAACCTGAAAAGGTTTAGAAAAGATTTACAAGAATGTTGCCAGGACTAGAGGATTTGAGCTATAGGGAGAGGCTGAACAGGCTGGAGCTAATTTCCCTGGAGAGTCGGAGGCTGAGGGGTGACCTTATAAATGTTCACTAAATTATGAGGGGCATGGATAAGATAAATAGGCAAAGTCTTTCCCTGGGATCGGGGAGTCCAGAACTAGAGGGCCTAGGTTTAGGGTGAGAGGGGAAAGATATCAAAGAGACCTAAGGGGCAACCTTTTTCATGCAGAGGGTGATACGTGTATGGAATGAGCTGCCAGAGGATTTGGTGGAGGCTGATACAATTTAAGAGGCATTTGGATAGGTATATGAATAGGAAGTGTTTGGAGGGATATGGGCCGGGTGCTGGCAGGTGGGACGAGATTGGGTTGGGATATCTGGGGGCATGGACGGGTTGGACTGAAGCGTCTGCTTCCATGCTGTACATCTCTATGATGTACAGCATCTCACAACGAGATTCGATTTCAATCATTTTACTCCTGCCACAAAATGCCTTTGTCTTTCTTCATCCACGTCTCCAGAATGTGTCAAAACTTAGTTTTCTCGCCCTGTCACCTGTATAATTACAAATTGAATGGCAGCAATAATAAATTCAATCGAAACAGACTGGTATTTTTTCACCTGAATGCCCCCAAAGTTTTAAGGGGTCACGATCAGTGATAAAGATTTATCTCATGTATGTTATTCGCAATTTAAATGCTGAAATGTTGGAACGCCAACATCAAGCTCAAGGCCTCCTTCCCCATTGTGGAATAAATCTGTTGATGTTTGCCCTGGACAGTCCAACCACACGTTATATAATGGAGCACTCCTCATCTCTCCAATAGTCCCTCTGAATGACCTAACTCCTCATGTCTCAGCATAAAAGAATTACATACTTCTGTACCTCTTAATGCTATAACCTCTTTACCTGCTACTCCTGGCCTATGCCGGTAACCTTACTTTCACAGGTATATGTTTTAAGAAGATCGCGCTCATTCTTCACAATCTCTCACAGAAACCAAACTTTGCTTTCTGAACTCAATCATCATCATCAGCCATTTCAGTTTCTAATCTTGCCATTGTTACTCTCTGCTCTTCCCCATGAGTTCTCACGACTGCAGGAAGTGAATTGTTGAACTTCTCCAAAATAAGAATCTCTCTAAGCGTGCCATAGCCTTTGCTCTGTTTTTAATACCAATACCCACCTTTCAAAATTACTTTGTTTGGTTCTTTCAAATTCAATGTACGCTTAACGAGGGAGTTTTTTTTAGATTCCAGAAACGCTATCTGTAGCTTCTGGCCCAAGTTCATTTGCCCTTCAGATGGCTTTCTTCACCTCCTCACAGTGGCCAGATACCTCCACTGATCAGGATGCAAATACCTACCAGCTCTGTGTGCATCAACTAAATCCACATGGTCAGTGATCACTGCATTTGTTTAGCCACTTTCTCAAATGGAATTAAAAAGTCTCCCCCATCCTTCTAATCAAATTTAGACAATGCCTGGGCATATTTAAACAGAACCCCATCAGGCTTTTGGCTACTAAAGGATTGCTCATCCTCACTATCCTCCTCATCCAACCTACCGTCTGCCTTCATCTCCACCTTCTATGCCAACTTTCCTAATTACTAACTTTTGAAGTTGAAAATCTCTGGTTTTCTTCTCTCTCTTTCTCTCTTTCTTCTTCCTTTCCTTTTCTTTTATTTCTACTTCTCATTTTAATTTAAATGGTTTCAATTCCTTCTCATGTTCAAGGCACCTCATTTCAAATTGAATTCGAGCCATTTCCAAAGAGTTTGATGGCGGTTCCACCAAATGTAATTGCCGAGATATAGCTGTAATTATCTCTCATTTTCTCACAGACAAACACAACCCCAACTCCAGCTTGTCTGTCAATTCCTACAGCTTTACCTTCATTCCCTTTTATAAACCCCCCAACTTCACTTCGTCCACACCCAGAGAACTCTCAGTGACTGAAAGAATCTTTATACACAAAACACGTTTTAAACCAACCGAATTCAACATCCGCAACAACTACTATATGTGACCTTTGAACCCACTAGTCTCTGTTGCATACTCTCCAGTGTCTGCATGAGAGTATTCTGGATGCTCTGGTTTCCTCCCACAATCTAAAGATGTGCATATCAGGTGAATTGGCCATGCTAAATTGTTTGTGGTTTTCAGGGATGTGGGGTTTAGATGCCTTAGTTGGGGAAAATGTGTACTAATAGGGTAAAGGAATGTTTCTGGGTAGGTCACTCCTCGGTGGGTAGGGTGAACTTGTTGGGTCAAATGGCCTGTTTGCACATTGTGGGGATTGTAATTGTAAACCCAATTTGGTATTATCAATTTAGAACCAGACAAGAAACCCCAGTTTGCTATAGACTAACCAGACTGCCTCAAACTATTTCAAGGAAGTCGCTTGGATGCCAACATTTTCTTATTTTAAAGGCAGATGCGAAGTGGGAGTTCCAGATATGATGCTACTAGCCAAACCACTCACCATTAATTAAAACACAATATATTTAAACACTGTAATGAAAATCCATACAAAATGAAGAGGATTTGAGAATAACTTAACTATTGGAAACCTTAACCGAACAATGGATACAAAACCGTCTACAAATGAACTGTTCCAATATATGAACATCGCCTAAACACACCCCATGGTAACAAGGAGCATTCAGACATGCAGTTCTCCAATCCAGGAGGAAAGAGCATCAAGTGAAGCTTCAGAGAGAATAGCAGCTCGGGATAATTTACTAAAACTTCCAACCCTTCTGGGACACAAGCACCTGGTGACTTACAGCTATAAGGAAAAAACTAGAAAGCCTGGTCTATGCGAGCTGGCCATTGTTACTACTATTTATTAAAACCCAAAACCCCCAAAAGTTATTTACTTGAGATGTTTACAGTAGGCAGTTTGGACTTTAAGATCTCTTGTTAAAAAAAATAAAATAACCATTTTAAAAAAAAAAGTGACAGCATTGTCAGACAATTTAGATGCCTGGTCCTTTAGTCAATGAGCTTCCCCGTGTTACTGATCGCAAGGTCACCTGAGTTGGCAAATACAGGTACAGACCAAGTTACAAGGATGTGTCGCATAACTTCTGAAACACGCCTGTCCATGGGCCATCACATGGGACATACCGGGAAGTGAAAAACAGCCGGACACACACCATTTCACTGTTTCTGAGCTACACAATGCCGGCTATCGATACAAAATATAGCCAAAACCCAAGGCCAGGGAAAGATACAGAGGGACAGAGAGATTCACATTACAGACAGAAACAGACAGTTAATTAACTGGAAGGAGGTTGTGGAAATATGGGGAAAAAGACAGAGCAGTGGGACTAACTGGAGAAGTAAGATCTTCGAGAGTAAAATTACAAGAATGAGAACATTGAATAAAGGCATTGTCAGATCATCTGAAATGGTTTGTTACATCAAATTCTGAATCTGCTTCACAGAACACCACAAACAACATAAACTGGGACAAGATGACAGCCCAGCATGAAGGGCTGTGCAGACCATGCTAGTGTGTTGCTCAGTAAACTGCACTATCTGTCCAGCATGGAGAGCATTGCAAACTTTACTATAATATGCTAACTATACTCGCATCAGATTACTGTCTCCAATTGGAAGGTTTGCTCTCGCTTCGTGTGTGTGTGTTCATCAGAGTGTACAGATGAGGTAAAGTGTTTGAGAATGTTAAAATAAAGGCATTGCCATAAAAATAGCAATATACATCCGTGTGAACATGAATGACAGATGGATGGGAGGTTGGTGTGTGTTGGAATCAGATTTGCTTCAACAGGGTTGAAGCCGAGAGCGTCAGCAGCAGATTACTAACTTCATTAAGACTGTATTTTATAACTCAAGGTTCAAACAGGAGATGGAATAAGCCAGTGAGATACATCGGGGAGTGGTAAGTATTTCAAGTTAGAAATGGTCAGGGCATTGTGTCAGGAATCAGCTCATGATCAAAGGGATCTTCCACAGTTGTGACTCATCTGCTTCAGCTGCAGATATTGGCCAGGCATGGGATGGAAACACTGGAAGGAAGTGGAGTTTGTAACCAGAACAGTAGACAGTGACCTCCATGCTCTTAATATTTAAATAACAAAGGCAAAGATACAATACATTGCGGTTCTCCGCTGAAACTAAGTAGGTCAACATCGAGACCCATGAGTAACAGTGCCAGAGCAGAGGGAGGCAGTAATTGAACACCTTCATTTATGTAGTTAGTAGTGGTCTGTAGAGTAAATATCTGGATTCAGAGTTTCAACAGGAACAATAATAGTGGACAGAAGTGTAGAAAATATGAAAGAACAGTAATACAGTCATAACCAGTTTATAGAAAAAAAAGGATAGTGACACTTACCAGGAACACCAACGATAGCCAGGAAGGGATAATAAAAATATTGCATAAAGAGAAGAGCATAATAGATCTGCAATGATAATGACAACCAATAAAATGCAGAAAGATACCAAATATAATCGGATAAACTCCTGTCTATTGTTGAAATATTCCATTCGAATGTTCTCAGATTCTGATCCATTGTTGGAACATTCCAGTCTAATGTTCTCAGATTCTGATCTCTCCTCCCCCTCTCTCTGGATCTGCTGACCCCTGTCAGTACTGTCGGTGATGGTCCCGCTCATATTATGGGATAACGCATTGAATGGCGCCCATTTATCATTAAAAGATGTAAATCCTTCACTGGGACAATTAGAATCTATGGAGATTGGCATTAATCACAGTCACTGAAAAAATAGAATCAGTTAACCAGTTCCATACATCACTTTTCATATCACTATAAAAGGGAACATTTCCCGGTTTTGGATGGATTGGATGATGGTTGCTGAGGGATGGACCATAAATCTTTAATTTTTTATTTACTTTTCCTTGCATACAATATTATTAACAGAACACTGCAGGGGTGTATATGTGTTCCACTCTGTTTAGGAAAGGAAGCAGTTATAAAATAACCGATCAGCTACATAAAAAAAACATCGGATGGGCAAGTTTCTAGATGCCTTAACCTACAGTATGATACTTATTGACCAGTGTGAGGCTACGCTGGGTTTTAAGTGCCCTGTTTTCAAATCCTTTTATAATCTTGACACAGAGCACTGAGACTGCTGCTCAGGAACAGGCCGAAGCAATTCTGTCCCTATGGTCTCTTACAGAAGGATAGGAAAAGGCCATTCAGTCCATATTAGCCTGTTGCTAATTGAAAAGGTGGAACTCTGGAATATTAGCGCATTTTGCCAACAAAATCATTCAAAATAAAAGGATTTGTTGCTGCAGCTGTATGAGGTGTCACTGAGAGGGCACCTGGAGTTCATTGTTTCTGTAACTGAGAAGGGATGGACCTCCATCAGGTACAGTTTATTGGCTGCTTATAATCCAGGGGTTGATGTGTCATTTAATGTCTTGTGGCTGTTATAAAGGGACAGGAGGATCCCATGCAGCCTCTCGAGCCTGTTACAGAGGAGCAGGAAGTGTTTATTTAACATTTCAAGTCTGTTACGCATAAATATTATGTTTAAATTAGTTATGGAATAGGAAAGACCTGATGTAAACAATAAAGTTCTAACTTTGAACAAGACCAATTTTGAAAGTGTTAGGTGAGCCCTGTGAAAGGCTGATTGGAATATCCTATTCACAGGTAAAGGGATGGTTGGAAAATGCAAGGCCATCAATACTTGGTTTTAGAGAGTCCAGAGCCAACGTGTTCCTGTTAGTGAGAGGGGCAAGGCTGGTGGGTGCAGGGAGTGCTGGATGGCTAGATATATTGATGCTCTGGTCAAGGTAAGGAAGGAGGAATATGTCAGGTAAACAGAGCTGAGATCAAGTGGATCCCCAGAGGAGTATAAGGGCAGTAAGTGTATACTCAATGGGAAATCGGGCCAGAAAAATGTGAACACAAACTGGGGCTTCAGAAATAGGGTTAACGAGGTATTGAAGAAATTCTACAAATCTTTTAATGGCAAAAGATTAACTAGGGAGAGAATAGGGCACCTTAAAGCTCAGTAAGGCTACCTGTGTGTGGAACTACAAGAGATGGGAGGGATATGAAACGAGTATTTCTCCTCATTATTTAATGTGGAGGGAGTTACAAGCGCGAGAGAATGAAGAATGTATAATAATATCTTGAAAAGTGTCTATATTACAAGGAGGTGTTGGACATTTTAAAACGCATAAAGGTGAACAAATCCCTGGGACCTGATCAGTTGTATCCCAGACGTTTGTGGGAAGCTACGAAAGAGATTGCTCTGCATTTTGCTGATGTATTTGTAACATTGATTTCCACAGGTGAAGTGCCATGGTACTGGAGGGCTGCTAACGTAGTGTCATCATTTAAGAAAGTAAGGAAAAAAACAGGTAACTATAGATCGATGAGCCTGACGCTAATGGCGACTAAATTGTTGGAGGGGGTTTTGAGGGAAAGGATGTATATGCATTTGGAAAGACAAGGACTGAAGAGGGCTTTGTACATTGGAGATCACGTCTCACTGACTCGGTGGAATGTTTTGAGGAAGTGATGAAGATGATTGATGAAGGCAGGACAGTGGAGGTTGTCTTTACGGAATTCAGTAAGAAAACCAAAATGTTCTACATGGTAGACTGGTTAGCAAGGTCAGACTGCCTGGGATCCAGGGAGAGCTCGCCATTTAGATCCAACATTTTTTTGAATATTGGAGACAGGGCGTGACACTGGATATTTGTTCATTGAACTTGGAGACCTGTGACCAGTGGTGTGCCACAAAGATCAACAGTGAGTTCACTGCCTCTTGTCACTTATACAAATCATTTGTATTTGAGTATATGAAGTATGGTCAGTAAGCTTGTAGATAATCCCAAATTTGGTGGTGTAGTCGACAGTGAAAAATGATATCTCCGAACAGAGAGAAAGTTGATTAGGTGAGCCAAGGGGTGGTGGATGGAGTTAAATTTAGATAAATGTGAGCTGTTGCATTTTGGCAAGACAAATCAGGGCAAGATATGTAGGTAGAGTTCTGTCGAAAGTTGCCACTCAAAGGGAACTCCAATGAAATTATAGAATCCCTCCAGTGACGAAACAGGCTATTCTGCCCATCAAGGCCACACCCACCCTCTAAACAGTATCCTACTGGAGAAACCCCTACCCTGTCCCTCTGAGCCTGCATTTCCCATGGCTAATCCACCTCGCCCACACATCCCTGGGTACTTGTGGCAATTTAGCATGGCCAATCTACACTTGCCGGTATATCTTCATACTGTGGCAGGAAAACGTAGCACCCAGAAGAAACGCACGCAGACACAGGGAGAATGTGCAAACACCACACAGGTAGTCATTCAAGGATAGAATTCAACCCAGATCGCTGCGCTCTGAAGCAGCAATGTAAGCCACTGAGCTACTGTGTCACCTGGTGGTGCAGGTTCTTCGTTCCTTGAAAGTGCCCTCACAGGTAGATGGCGTAGTGAAGAAAACACTCGGTGATCTTCCCTTTATTGGTGCGTGCTTTGAGTCTATGCGTTTGCATGACATATTGCCCCTGTCCAGGTCATTGGTTTGGCCACTTTTGTAATATTGCCTTTAATTCTGGTCTCCCTGCTGTCGGAAAGATGTTGTCAAACTTGAAAGGATGCAGAAGTGATTTAAAAGAATATTGCAGATGTTGGAGGGTTAGATTTTCAGGGAGAGTTTGAATAGGCTGGGAGTATTTTCAAGTTTTGAGGCTGAGAGGTGACCTTAAAGCGGTTTATAAAATCATGACGGGCATAGATAATGTAAACAGTCACCCCAGGATAGGCGAGTCCAAAATTACAGGACAAAGGTTTAAGGTGAGAGGGGAAAGATTTATAAAGGGAAATGAGGTACAACACATTCAATGAGAGACTGCTGTGTTTATGGACTGAGCACCCAAAAGAGGTGGTGGAGGCAGGCACAGTTACACCATTTAAAAGACATTTGGATGTGTACATGCATGGGAAGGGTTTAGAGGGGTATGGGCCAAGTGCTGGCAAGGGGGACGAGATTAATTTAGGATATTTGGTTAGAACGGACGACTGGATCGAAGGGTCCTTTTCCGTGCTGTACATCACTGAGACTCTGTTGAGTTTTGAGTGTATAACACGGGAACAGGAAGAGGTTATTCAGGTTCTGAATTCTGTCAGTCAGCTTGTTTGCTCAATTACTGAGAGTCAAATACAAAAATACATCATTCAGATTTTAATGGTGTTTTCCACAAACAGGAGAAAGGCTTTTAGTCAAGAGAAGCTGTAAGGAATATGAAGAGTCCATTCAGTCCCTCAACTCCATTCCACCGGAGCAGCAGGTGAGCACAGAGAGATTGGAGCCTGTTACACAGCAACAGGTGGAGGACATCAATTTTCACAAATAGATGGCAGTCACTCGGATGCTGAAGGCTGGGACACAGGAACAGGAGGGAGTCACTCAACTGCTCGGGACTGGGACACGTGAACAGGAGGCCGTCACTCAACAGCTCGAGACTGGGACACAGGAAAAGGAGGGAGTCACTCAACTGTTCGAGACTGGGACACAGGAACAGGAGGCAGTCACTCAGCTGTTCGAGACTGGGATACAGGAACAGGAGGCAGTCAGTCAACTGTTCGAGACTGGGACACAGGAACAGGAGGCAGTCATTCAACAGCTCGAGACTGGGACACAGGAACAGGAGGGAGTCACTCAACTGTTCCAGACTGAGACACAGGGACAGGAGAGAGTCACTCAGCTGCTCGAGACTGGGACACAGGAACAGGAGGCAGTCATTCAACAGCTCGAGTCTGGGACACAGGTACAGGAGGGAGTCATTCAACTGTTCGAGACTGGGACACAGGAACAGGAGGCAATCACTCAACTGCTAGAAACTGGGAAACAGGGAAATCTGGAGGCTAGTAAGGCCCGAGGATCCTGTTACGCAGGAAAAGGAGGAGGTGCCTCACTCCCCACCAGTATGGGACAATGGGAGAGAAGGTGGGTTTGCATGGCACAAACAGAAATGTATGATAAGTTGCATTAGTGGTCCATTCAATCCTGCCCCACCATTCACTAAGACCACGGCTGATCTAATTATGATTCCCTCATTCCATTTTACGGAGACTGTTCTCTCTGCTGCCTGTGCTCCATTTGTTGGTCATGTTGCAGACCCAGATGCTGTAACAACAGTCACCATGACTTATCCAGAAGGATGGGTCTAACCGGATGAGTCAGGATTTGAAGGGTCCAATCACAAGGACGAAAACACAAAATAAAGGTATTGCCAGATGTTTAATTCTCTCACATTCGCAATCCAACTCACAAAACCAGCCCATCCATGATACTTTCAGGATGGAGAACTGTGTAGATCTGGCTACCGTACTGCTGAATGCAACCCAGCAATATCCAGAATGGAACTCTGTGCAGCCCACACCAATGCTTGATCTATCATCCTGGTCTAAAGGTCCAGCGTGGGGAGCTGTGCAGACCGCACTGGTTCATTCATACAAAAAACCAGGCTGTTTCTCTGTTCGGTAACACTGTGTTAGATCGCTGCCCAGTGTGGGGACACTTGCAGCCAATGTTGTAAGTGACAGGATGTGCAGCTCCCATCCATTTACAGCTCCATATCTCCACTGTACCTTGACAAGGGGTGCCGTGGATGTGGAAATCACGGTGATGGAGAGATGTAAATGGAAACAGTTTAAATGCCAATAGTACTGATTAAGGCGGGTACAACACCTGTATTTAAAGTTGAAATAACTTAGATAATATCCAATGAGGTTTGGTGAATGGTGCAAAGTAGTTAGAGGGGGATGGTGATGTTATAGTGGTTGCTCTATAAGCCTCCAAATAATCAATGGGAATTAGAGGAAGAAATATGCAGGGAGACTGGGGAGACTTGCGGGAACAATAGGGTTGTTATAATAGGTGATTTCACTTTTCCTAACCTAGACTGGGGCTTCCAGATGGTTAAGGACTTAGAAGGAATGTAATTTGTTAAGTCTGTTCAGGAAAGTTTCCGCAAGTAATATATAGAGAAGCCACTCGGGAAGGGACAAACTTGACCTACAATTGGGAAATAGGGCAGGACAGGTGAATGAGATAAAGTGGGGGAGCATTTTGGGAAAAGTGAAATAACCTGAATTACTAAGTGTGATGGGATACTTATAACCATAAAATAAGTGTAGATTTTTGTTTGGCCTGTGTAAAGCATGCTGACCGTTGCATGAAAGTATAAAGATGATGGAATATATTGTTAGGAGTGTCCGTCCCTATGGGAAATGCCCTCAAAAAGGCGATTGAAAAAATACTGGGGTAAAAGTGCCTGAGTGCTGTCTGGTCAGTGACAGGAACCCAGGGGGTTGAATGACTGAATGTTCCTGTAACATGGAGCTGAGAAAACCATCAGATCAGCCGGGATATTATTAAATGCTAGAGCACACTTGAAGGGCTGAATGGCCTCAGCATGGTTTGAATTGTGTGTGATTTAAAAAAAATGTACATCTCTACTCCTTCCTCTAATGTGTTACACACTGGGACACTGCCATTTTCCTGAAACTGGGAATTATTTGGAACATTATCTGGAACATTCCATAATCAGCAATCTCAAGAATATTCTATAACTGTGTGGGAGGTATTGCAAAGTTTTAAGCTGGTAGGAGGAAAGTGTAGAGGGGATGTCGGAGGCGGGTTCTTTACACAGAGAGTTGTGAGAGCATGGAATGTGCTGCCAGCAGCAGATGTGGAAGCAAGGCCTTTGGGGACGTTTAAGAGACTACTGGACATGCACATGGTTACAGAAATGTGAGGGTGCATACGTGAGGATCAGTGGTAGGCACAACATCGTTGGCTGAAGGGCCTGTTCTGTGCTGTACTGTTCTATGTTCTAAATGGAAGATTCTTCCTAAGTTGTATGGCTTCTCCCCTATTCCTACTATTAAAAGACGAGAAATAAACCCAATCAAACTCGCCCTGCTGTAACGTCAACTGTTCCTTGTCATCAAGGTGCATCTCCTGAAATAGGAAAACATCCACCCTCTCTGTTTTATGACGAGAAAGTACATTTTTCCTCTTGAGTGGCAGCTGCACCCCCCCTCATTAATGTTCCAGGTACCCATTTAAGCACATCATTATCCATAACACACTGTAGCAACATTTCAACTCTAGAGTTTCACATCGAATTACACATCGTTGATCATTAATGCAAAAAAAACTCGTAGAGCCTTAAAACTTTACAAACTAAAACCACTACAACTAACAAGCTCTCAAAACTTTCCAAAGCTAAACACATAAAAAAACAAACAACGAAATAAAATCCAAAGTTCCAATGACACTCGAAAGGGGAAGTTACCTCTCCTGGACCCCATCTCTGCAAACTGGGGATGCTGACATATCTTAAAACGTTATCTTCTGCCCGCTACCAATATGGAATTCAAGGCAATTAACAACAAAAACTGCCCTTCAGTCGGCACTAAGTCATCACAACTACCTTTGTAACTCCCTCCACCTTGAGCTGCACCCCAGACACAAGCAAAGAAAGAAAAAAAGTGTACTAATACTAATGAAGGAATTAAAAATGAGTACGCTACCCATCCCCGACTATAATGTAGCACTGGTTAATACCAGAAAAATCCAATAAAATTTCTTTAAGGATAAACATGATTATCTAAATATCCAGCTTACTTTAAAATGTCCACAAAGTTTTTGCTTTCTCTGGAGAATCAGACGAGTTCGTGGATCCATTGAAAGCAATACGGAGCACCGCTGGGTACCGTAAGGGTTACTGAATTCAGCGTTCCCTTACTCCTCTTTTGATGTCATCAAAAGATTTTCATTCCTGAATCACCGCCACTGAAAAATCCAGAAAGGACATAATCCTGGAGCTCTCGTGACATAAAGACATTGGATCCTTCCACTAGGTTCTGAAAGCTTCCATCAGACTTTGTTTGTCCCCATAACTATGTAATCGCGCAAGGACAGGATCTGAGTCTGAGTCTGAGTCTGACTTCCGTGCTGTAACCCAATGAACTGTCTCAGTCTTCTCCCGTCCCTCCTCAGTTTCCAAGTGAAGGAATCACTGCAGCCAGTTCTTGAACAAAAGCACCAGCTGACCACCTTTTGTCCGCTCCAGCAATCCGACGATGTAAATATTCTTCATCCTACTCCTGTTCTCGAGGTCGTCTTCTTGTTCAGTTAAGGTGCAGATCTGTTTTTCAGGGGCAAGGATCCTCTCCCGAGAGGAATCGATCACGGTCTCTGTCACTGTGGTTCGGCCCTTGGCATCGTCTGTTCTGTGTCCAAGGCTGTCAAGTTGCTGCTAATGTTTTTGGAGCACGGCTGAGAGTGGCTGTGGTGAACTCTTCTTCAATCATGGCTTCAATCTTTTCACGTAACTTGGTGAACTCAGTGACCAAGGCCTGGTGAGATAACTGGGTCGATCGAACGAGCAGAGTGGGTTGCAGCAGCGGCCTCAGGCATGCTCGATGCTTCTGACGGGTGCACCGCTTGTTGGGACTTACTCGATCCTTTCCCCATGTTTTGTCATTTCCGTTTTACAAATCGGGATTCGTAAAGATTCTGTCGCTCTTTTAGTGCTGAATTTTAAGTAAATGGTTGGGATGGGGTGGATTAGAGAAGCACTTTGCCCGTGTGTTGATGCAGCGCCCAGAAATCAGACCTTCTGGATCGCCACCATCTTGTATTCTCCCTTAACATTTTATCAATATTATCATTTCATTTTGCATTACATTCCTGGAGGTTCTGAAGCTGTGTTATTTCATACCACTGTCTACATTTTACCCCACACTGCACATTGCTGCCCATTCCTCAATAATCATTGACTCTGTTGTTATTTATGAACCTTCCATCTGTGCCTGAAAAATATTCAATATTTCTGCCTCCAATGCTCTGTGGGGAAGCGTGTTCCAAAGACTCACACACCACTTTGAGAAAACAATTATAAACATTACGATCTGACTGTGAGATTAGTATTTTTGTCTCCTTATCTGAGATAGGATGTAATTACATTGAAAGCAGTTCAGAGATATTTCATTTCACGTATTCCTGGGGTAAAGGGCTTATATTATGGAGACTTTAACAGGTTACTCTTGAAATGAAAATGAAACATACAAGACCTCGAGGAGAGTGGATTAGGTATGTACCCACTGGGTGTTTGTATAGTTCAAATTTATTGTCATTTTCATAGAATCTCTACAGTGTGGAGACAGGGCATTCCGTCCATTAAGTCCACACTGACCCACCAAACAGCATCCCAACTCGACCTGGCCCCCCACTCTTATTGCTGTAACCCGGCATTTCCCATAATTAACCCACCTAAACTACGCATCCCTGGGCACTATGGGCAATCCACTTCAAACTGCACATGATTGGACAGTGGAAGGAAACTGGAGCACTGGGAGGAAACCCACACAGACACGGAGAGAATGTTTAAACTCCACATAGAGGGTCGCCTGAGGTTGGAGTTAGACCCAGCTCCTTGGTGATGTGAGGCAGCAGCGTTACCCACAGATCCAACATACTCCTCCGTTAGTTCTGTTAATAACTTGTGGCTGACTAAAGAAATCTGCCTGACGTGTTCTTATCACTGAACCTGACCCAGTCTGAGACTTTTACCATCGGCAATATCACCAACCTGGTTACATTTAACATTTGTTGTGAGCCGTGGAAGAGTTGGACTAGGAAAGGAAAGAGTTACATCCTCCATCCTCAGTCACAACTGGAGTAAGAAAAAAAAATCACAAAGTGCGAATTCGTTCAAGTGGGAATTCGCTTTCCCAGAAGTTTGGGATGGCTGAATCGTTATATTATATCGAGGCTGGCTTCATCTGATTGTCCATAGACAGGTGAATCAGGGATAATGGTGCATGGAGAGAAAAGTGCAGCTGGGTCCACAATGAGATACGCCACGACTTTATTTACTGGTGGAGTAGTGTCAAAGGGCTGAATGGCCCCCTGGTGTCCTGCAGCCCTATGTTCTGATGTTCCATTCAGCTCTTGGGATGTGCTACACAGGGGCAGATCAAGGCCACACTCTGATGGTTGGGTGCAGTTTTGGAAATGTACTTGGAAAATCCAGGCTGGGTCAGGAAGTGACACTCACTCCCAATCCCTGTTTCCAGGCTTCCCCTTTCTGCAAAGTCTGCTCCAGATGTGGGTCATGTTACAGAGCCAGATTTACTGTGAATACAGCCCCCATACCCTACCCAGTGTTAACTCAAATCCTCTGCTCACCCAAATGCAGCATTACACAACACAACTTCCGGAAAAATAACCAGTAACTTTTCAAAAGCATAGCACGTGAAATTAATAAATAGGAACAAGAGTAGGCTATTCGGCCCCTCAAGATTGCCCAGTCATTTAATACGAATATGGCTGATGTACTCCAGGTCTAACTCCACTTTCTCGCCGACTCCTTGTATCTCTCCACACCTCCCCGGGTTAGGGAATTCCAGGCATTCACTACCGTCTGACAGAAGACATCACTTTGTATCTCAGATAGAAATTGATATTACATATTCGGTATCTATGTCCTCGAGTTCAAGACTCCACTCAGGAATGGTAACGACGTCTCACATCTACCTTCTCAAGTCCCTTCTGTGTCTTGTATTTTTCAGCAGTATCACTCCTCATTTATTTAAACCCCAATGAATAATCGCCTTACAATCTTAGAGATTCTCACTAACATAGCCCTTTCATCCCTGGAAGCCGGCTAATGAAACAACCTAGTTACTTGCTGCACCCGCATGCTGACTTTATGTTTCATACACAGGAACACTCCAATCCCTTTGTACTGTTCTTTTTGTGGAAGTCCTCTCCATTAAATAACAGCCTGCCTTTTGATTCTCAGTGTTGTTCTCAAACTCGGATGTATATTTCACTCAGCTCTCTCCTTCAAACTATCAGTATAGAGTGTAAATAACTGATGCCATCGGACTGATAGCCGTGGTCCTCCAGCAGATCCACCTTTATATTGATGATTCATTCTCCTGACTCTCCGATTTCTATGTGCTAACCAATCATCATCCCGTGCTAATACATTCCCCATCATCCTACGAGCTTCTATCTTGTGTAAGGAATTTTATTTTGTAAAACTTGCGGAAAAACTCTGGAAAGCTTGGTGTCTGCCAGATCCCCTTTATCAAGTCCGCTTGTTACATTCTCAGGCCTCTCCAGAAATACTTTGCATGATTTTACAGGGCAAAGTATAATTTCACTTTCACAAAACCATTGTGAACCTGCGTGAAGCTGTTCTAAATGTCCGTGCAGGCCAGGTTTTCCAAATTAACCTCGTCCCATCTGCTTTCATTTGGCCCATATGCCTCAAAATGTTTCCCATCCGTATATTTGTCGAAATGAGTTTTACATGTTGCAGCTGTACATGGATCTACCACTCTTCCTCTGGCAGCTCATTCCATACCCACACCACCCGCTGTGGAAAAACACTGCCCCTGTGTCCCTTGTAAATTTTCCCTCTTTCACCTTAAACCAATGCCTTCTAGGGCTGAAATCCCCCATCCTGTGGAAAAGACCTTGGCTATTCACCCTATCCATATCTCTCATAATTTTAGCTACTTCTATAATGTCATCCCTCAACCTTCTACACTCCATCCAATACTAACTTTAAGAACAAGCATTTAAAGATAAATACTGCAAATTTGAAACTAGGGTAAACAATACTCAGCCCACACTTCATACTGTGATTTGTTTTTTCTCCCTATTACAATACTAAAGCAGCATGAAACGCTTACTAGTGCCAATAAGAAGTCAAGCACCTGATATCCTTTGTCTAAAGGGGGTGATGATCTCGACAGTGAAAACGTATTTATGGCCAGGTCTTTATAATGCCACATAGTCAACATTCTCCCTCCTGGCCTCCTATGACCTTGTGTGATTGTGTCTTCTTTATCTTGCACTCAATACAGAGAACTCTTTTCCCCATTCACACTTTAATTTAAACCCATTTTATATCATCTTCTCTTTCACCACTGCTAAAAGCCGGTTTATCTTTGTCACGCCCTCTTTTCCTTGTCACCTATCCCCCACCTCTGGCCAGGTATTAAAAAGCCCAGTTTCCAATGCTTTTCAGTTGTGAAGAAGTGTCACACTGGGCTTGAAATTCTAATGCCGTTTCTCTGTCTCTGCAGATGCTGACAGACCTGCTGAGCTCCCTCAGAAGTTAATAGGCAAAGAACAAACTTTCACAAACAACTAACTATGGATACTGGTAATAAAAATACCAAAATTGCTTGAGAAACGGAGATCTTTGTCGAGGGTCACTGGATCTGAAAGTTTAACACTGCATTCATTCCAGAAGATGCTGCAACATCTTCAGCAATTTCTTAAGCAATTTCTGTTTTTGGAAAATTTCCAAAGAAGTACGTCAAAGATGCTGAACCATCCTGTCCAACATGGAGAGCCGTACACTGGGAACTGAACAATAACGCATGGTGCACAAGTTCCTTGACTCTGAAACTTCATAAATCTGGCATCACTGACACTACAGAACTCCTAATCATGGTCAGGGAGAATAACAGAGGGGAACACATTCACTTCAAATACAGAAGTTGACGTTGTGGAAGAGAAACGATTTAGATCATTACTTTAAATGGATTCAGTTAAAGTAACAAATTAGAGGAGTGACACCAGGGAGAGGCCCTCAGCAGAATGAGAATATGAAAATGCAAGTGTTACCGCATCAGAAACCAGGTTAGGTACAGAATACAGGGCTGATGGGTGAATGGGTCTCGGTGTGAACTGGGGGACAGTCAGTAGAATTGAATTGTAGATATTGTAGACCACAGCAGCAGCAGAAACAGAATTGTATTCAACGACAATCTGTAACATTTTCCTGATAATAATTCTACCATTACCATCAAGCCGATCCATAGTTCAGTGATGAGTGTGGGTGAACATGCCAGGGTCGAATCACGTGAACGTAAACCTGTTGACAACCCATTAAAGCTACTGCAATCAACTGGTTAAATTCCGACCAGCAGAACTAATGTCTGATGGAGAGGGGAAATGATCCCAAGACTAACAGATCAGACCTAAGCTCTGTCGTCCTGCCAAATGCAAACATAAATGTCGATGGACTATTAAACAATTTACTAGAGCAGAGTACTCCACAAATATTCTCATCCTAAATATCGGAACAGCTCTGTACGTCAATGAAAAAAGTCAAGGATGTGGTGTCTGCACTATCCTCAGCCAGACGTGTTGAGTGAATGATGATCCACCTTACACTCATCATGTTTCCCACAGAATCACAGATGGTAGTGTTCAAACAATTCGATTTTCTGCCCGTGACGTGAAGAAACAGCTGAACACAGTAGATACGACAAAGGCAATGGGCCCTGACCCCATTCCTGCAATAGGACTGAAGATTGGTGCTGCACAACAAGCCGTGTTCCTGGGGAAGTTGTTTCATTCCAGCTCCAACTCTGACATCTCTCTGGCAATATAGAAAATTACTCAGCTATGCCCAGTCCGTGAATAGGAGAATAATTACAATCGGACCTTTTACCACACCCTCAGTCGAATCATGACAGTCAAATTGGTGGGAATACTTTTTCTTAGAGCTGTCAAGTAGCACCGAAGTAATCAGGTCAGTGTGGTTTCCGATAGATCCCCATGTGGAGATGGTGCTGTAGTGGATATATCATTGGATTGCAAATCCAGACTAGGCCAATGCTTTGGCAGCTGGTGGAAGTTAAAAATAATTAATAAAATATCGAGACCTAAAATCTGGTGTCAGTAATAGTGATCTTGTGTCCAATGTTGATTGTAAACATCGATCTCCTTCACCAATATACTTCCAGGAAGTCAATCTCCTGTGCTTTCTTGGTCAGGCCGAAAAATGACTCCAGACGCACAGACATGGTCCCTGAATCGGCCAAGTGAGACACTCATTCGTATCAAACTACTCTGAGGTCTTAAAGGATAAAACTTGACAGAACACCCGGCATCAACCTCGTTAAAGGAAAGGGAATGGGAAACACAGTCCTGTTGACCCTGCATAGACATCCTTCCTAACATCTGAGAGCTTGTGATGGCATTTAGATTTGGTTTGATTACTTACAGTGTGGAAACAGGCCCTTCGAACCAACAAGTCCACACCGACCCGCCGAATGGCACCCACCCAGACCCATTCCCCTACACCTAACGTTACAGGTGATTTAGCGTGGCCAATTCACCTAACCTGCACATTTTTGGACTGTGGCAGGAAACCGGAGGAAAACCACGCAGACACGGAGAGAATGTGCAAACTCCACACAGTCAGTCACATGTTTCGGGAATGGAACCCGGGTCACTGGCGCTGTGAGACAGTAGTGCTAATCACTGTGCCGCCACGGCTTTTGCACAGAGCTATCCCACAGATTGCACAGAAACATCGGGAGAGGAGGAGGTCATTCAGCACATTGAGCTTTCTCCATGCTAGTTCATGGCCGAACATCTCCTCAATGCAGTTTTCACCCCACAATGTTCATATCTCAAAATATGTTTAAACATTATGAAATATAGCGCCTTTGGACCATCAATATATAGGGAGTTCTCTGACAAAAAGTACGATTTGACTGCAATGCGATTCGTGAACCGTTTTGTATAAAGTGAATTATCATCCCTGCTTCAAAGCTGGCACACCCTGTCAGAGGTTTATATATCTCACTGAACTCTCCACACATTTTCCTAAAGCCCAGTCACCCCAAACTCTGCTCCCACAACTAACCTGTCATCCCAGAGATCAGTCTGGCCATCCTTCACTGCACTCCCTCAATGGCAGGGTTGCCCTTTATTAGGTAAGATACCAAAACTGCACACAACAGTGCACAATTTTCGAGATGGGGTCTCACCAAGGCCCTGTACAGTTGCAGTAAATGACCCTTACTTCTGTATTCTAAATCCCGCTGAAATGAAGGTGAATAAACCATTTATCTTCCTACTTGTTTTCTGCTCCTGCAATATTGCTTTCAGTGACTGGTGTACAGGGAGATCCAGATTTTGTTCAATGTTACAGCTCCCACATGCTGGGTCTATGTACACTGTATACAGTGTGCCAATGCTATTTCCAGTATTGATTTCCGTGTTCAGAACTCTCTGCCCTACATGGACTCAGAAGGCTGCGCAGAAATAAACAAAAATGCAGCTTAAGTTCATTTATAGATCAACATTTTTCAATCAATCCCTTTTCAAATGATAGGTTGCCATTCAATTGATCCTATCAAAGTACATAACCTCTCATCTCTGCATTGCTCTCCATCTGTCAGATATTTGCCTAGTCACTGCACTCGTCTCAATCACCTCGGAGCCTTTCTTTTACATCCTCCTCATCCACTCACAAGCTGACATCATTTAGTGTTGTCAGCAGACTTGGGAATATTGCAATTGAGTCCCTCAACCAAAGATGTGATGTGTATTGGTAATAGCTGGATGCCAAATCTCGATCCTTGTTATATCCTCCAAGCCTTCCATTCAAAAAACATGGTTTTATTCCTACTCAATGTTTCCTGCCAGCTCTCCTATTCTAAAATACAAACAATATATTAGCCCCAGTCCCATAGGATTCAAATTTGCACAAAGGCTTGGGGCTTTATCAAAAATCTTTCTGAGATTCCAATCGTATTGCGTTGATACCTTCTCCATAATTTTGCTAACAGCTACTTTCTCAAATGTGATTCCTATTTCATAAACCTCTGTTGACTTTGTCTATGCCCATTAATTTCAGTCCAATATTTTCTATTGAACGTTTTAGTGGATAATTTCATTCCATTCCCTTTTTCTCACCAGGCTAAAGTTCCCTAGTATTGCGAGGAAGTTTTATTTTTGTTTTTCTTTCTTCTTCTGTGAAGGCATAACTGAAGTATTTGCTCCATTGATCTGCTATATACCTGTCCTCAATTGCCTGGTATCAGACTGTAAGGAAGCTACACCTTTTTCTCTTAATTGTGCCATTGACGTATTTTCAGAAGATATTACAAGTTCACTCCGAGACACTGTGATAAGATATTCTTCAGAAACTGATTAATTCCTATCTTAATCTACTGAATGATTGACCTTTCACAGCCATAGAATCACAGAAGCACAGACTCTGCACTATCATAAATACAGCACGGTCTACATTAGCCCCACTTTCCAATACAAAACCGGTCGCTGTGAATCTTATGGCATTTCAAGTGCACAACCATGCATTTTCTAGGTTTTGACGTAACCATGACAATTCCCCTCTCACGAAGTGCATCCCAGACCCCAACATACTTTGTGTGGAAAACAGTCCTCACATTCTCACTCAGCCTCAAACCCTTCACTTCAAAAGTGTGTCCCTTTGACTAAAAGGACCAGCTGCTGTCTGTCCACCCGGTCCATGTCCCTCGCAATCTTATCCTCCTGATTCACGCCTCCCTTGGTCTTCTCTGCACCCCCACCCCTCGTCCATATTCACAGATGCATCCTTTATGATAAGGTTTAAAATCAAGAAACACCAGCTTATAGTCCAACAGGTTTATTTGGAGGCACGAACTTTCGAAGCGCTGCTTCTTCATCAGGTGGTTGTGCGCTTTGATGAAGCACTTCGAAAGCTAATGCCGCTGAATAAATCTTTTGGACTATAACCTGGTGTTATGCAATTTTTAGCTTTGTCCACCCCAGTCCAACACCAACACTTCCGAATCAGAAATACTAAGAGACACAGCACTGATCCCCGAGGTACGCCATTGGACACTAGCCTCCAATCGCACATCAGCCTTCTACCATCACCCTCTGTCTCCTACCACTAAAGTTGATTTGGTTGCGACTTGGCAATTCACTAATGAGTTCCACCTGTTCCCTGGTTATTTTGTTCCGCTGGACACACTTGGAGAATATCTGGAGATTCTCACTAATCTTGCCTGTCAGTAGGTTTCCATGCCCCTGTGTTAGTTAGTCCCCTCCAAGTGAAGTTTTTCCACCATATTGCAGTCTTAACTGGCCTGTCCCAGATCCTGCCATTATTTGCCTTGAATGTGGAATAGACAGCGAGGGAAGCGCTCTGTTAATTAACAACTTGTCATATATTTTGTGAATTTTCTAAATTCACTGTGACCCACCTCTCATTGCTTGAAACTCTAGAGACCACAGACCGAGTTTCCTCATCAGGCAATCTCACCATCTGAGGGATTAATCTGGAGAATTTCCATTGCACTTCCTCTGCGGTCAGCATTTTTTTTTCTGAGATTCGGTCACCAAAACTGTACACAATACTCCAGGTACAGTCCCACCAACACGCAGTGAAACTGCTTCAACATGTCTTTACATCAATGTTCTGACTCTCTTAAATGGAGGCGAACCAAACTTTAACTTCCCACTTACATGTATTCCTCCAAATACCCTTCACATTCATTGTATTTAAGAACTCACTAAGATCTTTTAGAAACCCTTCCGAAAATCCAATATATGCCACTTCTACTGATTCCCCATTATCGATGCTGTAAGAAATTACTTCAAACAATTCCGAAGTTTATCAAGTATGATTTCTCTATCAGAAATTCATGCCGATTCTCTCCATTGTAGCTGTTAGTTTCTAGATAACAAAAAATGTCATCCTGTGTAATGGATTCCAACAGTTTCACGACAACTCTTAATTTAACTGGTCTGCAGTTCTCCACCCTCTTTTTCCCTTTATCTGTTTGGATTCCTTCCATTCATCTATAGAGCTTGATTCACGTTTATCCACAATAGTTTCTGTCCTCTGCAGAATGTGCAGGAAAATAAAACACAGTCATCGACAGTGCAATTAATAGTACTATTGGTGATTTATTTCCGACATTTTGATAGGAAGTACATCTGTTTCGTCAGACTTAGCAATGCTCAATCCAGCTACATGTTCAAGTACTACCTTGTTACTGATATGAATTGACTTTATTTCTTTAGCTCCAGGAGTACGATATGATCACTTGGTATTACGGGGTGATTTTCTGGATCTTCCTCCATGAAGACAGATGGAAAGTAACTGGTTGTTTTCTTGGCCATTTCCCTGTTGTCCACAATGACCTCGCCTCTCCTGATTATAAATTTCCACATTTGATCTTGCTTTTATTTTGTTTCCTTTGAAATATAGATCGCAGATTGACGCAGTCTTTGTGTTCCTGTTTGTAAGCAGGTATATTCTCTTGTTGATTTCCTTTTCAGTTTCATGGCCTTCCTTTTTTGGATCATTAATTTCTGAGAATTCTCAGGCTTTCACAATAGCTGGAATTCTTCTGAAGTCACTTCTTCTGATTAACATGTTTTCGAATTTGTTATGTTAACCATCATTGAGTCATTTTCTCACTCTTTCGTGTTCGTACCTGAAATAAATAGACGTATGTTTCAGACTTTGCAGTATTTCTAAAACCTCCTTGTCCTGACCAGTTATATTCAGGAACACTGCAGGAGGATAGGAGCATAGAGAAGAAATTGCGAGAGCATTGCTTGCCTCTTTTCTATCATGGCTGGCCAAAGAGTCAGGTCCTGGACGACCGGAGCATAGCAAATGCTGAGCCCGTATTCAAGAAATGCTGCAAAGATAAATCTGGGAACTAATGACCAGTAATCCTAAAAGCTAGTGGGTAGGTTATTTTAGAAGATTCGGAGAGATTGGATATACATGCACTTGGAAAGACAGGGTGTGGTTCGGAGTAAGATTAGAATGGTGCTGGAAAAGCAGAGCAGGTCAGGCAGCATCCGAGGAGCAGGCAAATCCATGTTTCAAGCAAAAACCCTTCATCAAATTCAGTACGGGAGTTTGTGTAAGGGAGATCATGACTCACAATTTTGTTGGAGTTCTTTGCTAAAGTGACCAGCAACATTGAGGAGGTCCGGGTTATATATGTAATCTAGTACGGCCTTCAATAAGGTTCCACATGGTACGCCGCTCTGGAAGGTTAGATCGCATGGAATTGAGGGGGAGCTGGCAAATTAGGTACAACATTGACTTGATGTTACAAAGCAGAGATTAATAATGGTCAGACTGGAGGCCTGTGAATGGTGGAATGCCTTCGGGGTCGATGCTGGCACCACTACATATTACATATATCTATGATTTAAATGAGAATGTACAGGCATGATTTGTAAGTTTGAAGACGGCACTAAAACATGTGGCATCATGGAGAGTGAGGAAGGTTATCACAAATTTCAGAAATTACAGCAGTATCTTGATCAGCTGGGGAAGTGGCTGAAAAATGGCAAATGGATTTTAATATTGATCAGTATAAGTTCTTGCATTTTAGAAAGTCAAATCAAGTTTGGAGTTTCATGGTGAATGGTTGGGTCCTAAGCAGTGTAGTGAGTCAGAGGGACCTTGGATTTCAGGTGAATGGTTCTCTGAAAGTTGATTCCGAGGTAGACAGTGAATTGAGCTTTTGGCACACTGGCCTTAATCCGTTTATATCACTAAGTATCAAAATTAGGGAGCTATGTTGCAGTTATACAGGATGCTGGTGAGACCATATTGGCAGTGTTATGGTCAGTTTTGTTCACTTTGCTATAGGAAGGACGTTATTAAACTGGAAAGAGTGCAGAAAAGAATTACAAGGATGTTGCCAAGGTTTCAATGGTCTGAGTTATTGAAACAGGTTGGACAAGCCAGGACAATTTATTTTTGTGTGCATGAGACTGTGGGTGGATCATATTGAAGTCTATAAGATCATGACAGGCATGGATAGAGTGAATGCACCCAGTCTTTTTTCCCACGGTTGGGCAATCACAGACTAGAGGGCATCAGTATAAGGTCAGCGGGGACAGAATAAAAGGGGATCTGAGAAACAACTTTTTAACACGAGGCTGTTACGCAGATGGAATGAGAAGTGCTTGAGGCTGATACATTAACAAAATTTAAAAGGCATTTGAAAAACACACGGATAGGAAAGAATTAGAAGGATTGTGGCACAGTGCTTAGCACTGTTGCCTCACAGGGCCAGAGACCTGGGTTCAATTCCCGACTCAGGCTACTGACTGTGTGGAGTTTGCACATTCTCCCTGTGTCTGCGTGGGTTTCCTCCGGGTGCTCCGGTTTCCTCCCACAGTCCAAAGATGTGCAGGCCAGGTGAATTGGCCATGCTAAATTGCCCCTAGTGTTAGGTAAAGGGATAAATGTAGGGGAATGGGTGGGTTGCGCTTCGGTGGGTCGGTGTGGACTTGTTGGGCCGAAGGGCCTGTTTCCACACTGTAAGTAATCTAATCTAATCTGAAGATAAGGGGCAATGGCAGGGAAATGGGGTTAGCGTGGATGGGCATTTTGGTCGGAATGGACCAGTTTAGGCTGATGGGCCTGTATCTATGCTCTCGGACTCTATGACTCTAACAACCATTGCTTGTCTCCCACTGAATGTTATGTTGTACTTTCCAAATTCACTGAAGATATCTTGACACTCTAGCCTCCAGTCTTCCATGATGTTTGACTAGAATATTCAAGCATTCTATATTGCATGCGGACACCTTGTAAAATGCATCTTATAAATGCCATTATCTCTTAAAAGCTGCTTCAGACCAAGGTTAATAATTCATCATGCTGACCATACAACATCAGATTCAAAATAACCTGCTTTCTACTTTGCTTCACAAAATACTCTTCAACCCACCTCATATACACTTACGGAACTTATTTCTCACTGCTTCAGCTGTCATAGTCAACACAGCTTAGATGCAACTTGAGACCATTCAATAAGACTGCGATACCCACAATACTTGCCTATCTAATTTTCAGAGCATATGATGCTCAGATTTTCTGCTACCGTTTTGGTTTCGATATATAACACACCGATATTTGCTTCTCCTTGCTATCTGTAAACTCTACCTAAACTGATTCTCTGGAAGCTGAGGGACAGGTCTGTGTTGTTATTAGTGACAGATTTGGACAAGACATTCAGGGATGCTTACCTCGACGCTGAGATGATATGAAGAAATGGCCCACAATACTGGACAAGCAACAATATCCTCCTCACTCTGTTAAGATAAGAGTTACCATATACTCTCTGCTCCCTCACACTCACTGTATATCTGTTATAGCACCTAATCCCAAACAAGGTTCACGCTCTGTCTCCAAATAAGGCTCAGGCACTACCACTCTCACTATTGAATTCAGCAACTAATCATACCATATGGATTCAAAACTGCCGACTGACTCATTCCAAACACCTCACAACTCCCCCTAATTATACCAGCACAAACAGCCGGGTCACTCATTCCCACTCTCTCTCTCTCCATCCCTTTCTCCCATTCGAGGCGAAACAACCTGAATAGGATAGAAAGGGCCAAGCCGTTTAGTGGAGTATCCGATATCCGTTCCCTTACTCCCCTCCCCCTCCATGTGGGGAGAACTCTTGAATAGTGGACAGGACCAGGACACCTCGTGTGGAGTATCCGAAACATCCACGTCCTACTGACCAGTTAAGGATCAATGTTCAGTGAAAGACGATTCTCATTTTAAACCCACTGACAGTTCCAACAACAATCCTTACACTTCCAAAAAAAATACAGATACCTCCCTGCACAGAGATGCAGACACAGAAAGACATAGATGAACACACACAATACCTACCAGGAGATAGGCATACATAAACGAATAAACACACAAATACATATACAGTCACATACAAATGGACACAAATATAGATAGAAACGCAGGCTGAAACACAGACAGACTGATGTAGACACGCAAACACACAGACAACAAGCACATGGACACAAATACACACACACACACACACACACACACAGGTACACACACAAACAGAAGCACAGACACACATACAGACACACACACACACACACACACACACACAGGTACACACACAAACAGAAGCACAGACACACATACAGACAGACACACACACACACACACACACACACACACACACACACACACACACATACACACACACACAGTTGCTCATACACAGATACACAGAGGCCAGACACTAGTGTCATTAAGACACAATTCGATATGTTTTTGATTTGTAAGGGGATCAAGGATTCCAGGTAGAAGGCAGAAGAATGAGGTTGAGGTACATATAAGAAATTATTGAACGGAAGTTCCGACTCAATAAGCTGAATGGCCTCAATCTGCTCATTTCCTTAATGCTCCTGCGGTATTATGCTATCAGGCATTCTCTTCCTGAGACAGCAGCAGAGGCTGGGTGCGACACCTATTTCATTGGAAAGTGGCAGTGGGAATGTGGAATAGGTTTGGAGTCCGGAATGGATTATGTCCCTAAATATTCCTAATTATTCTGTCCTTATGTCTGAAAAGAGGTGGTGATTTGATGTTCAGTTAACACAGTTTTCAAATAACAGACCCACAATGAAATAAGGACGTCCCTTTCACTGTAGTGTTGTGCTACCTGTGGTGTTCTCATCCTCAGGGAGCAGTGAAGACTCGGTTATTGAAGATATTCAAGGCTGATATCGACTGATCTTTACTGGACAGAAGTGTCAGTGTTTATTGGGAACAGACATGAAATGGATGGTCAGACGCACTCGGATCAGCCATGAATATTCTGAATGGAAAAGCCGAATGGGCAACTTCTTCCCCTATCCCATGTGTTGTTCCCTCAATCCACTCCTCGAGGCTCTTACAGAGATACACTGCTGTCCCTACCCGATGTGTTGTTCCCTCAATCCACTCCTCCAGGCTCTTATAGAGATATACTGCTGTCCCTACCCCATGTGTTGTGCCCTCAATCCACCCTCGAAGCTGTTACAGAGATATACTGCTGTCCCTACCCCATGTGTTGTTCCCTCAATCCACCCCTCGATGCTGTTACAGGATTGGGGAAAACTCCATTCAGTCAGACAGGATAGTTACAATGACACAGGAGGAGATCATTCAGCCCCTCTAAGGTATTACACAGGAGTATAGAATGAAGTAATTCAGCTCATTCAGTACACTACACAGAGCAGGAGGAGGCCATTCAACCCACCTGAGCCGCTACACGGGAACAGGGAAGCTGTCGCTTACAGGAAACAGAAAGTAGAGATAAATGTTTATTTTCAACCTGCAAAGCTGTAACTGATGGAATGCCTCAGAGATCAGATCTGGAGGAAGGGGAGGGAATGGCTTGGAGCTCAATTAGCTCGTACACCAAGATGGTCATTCAATGTGTCGTCAAATGGAGGTAGTGAGTCTGCAATGTGATGCAGGCAGGGAAGGTTAGTGAGCAAACCTTCTGCAGAAATAACATAAGGTAAGTTGTCTATTTTGGCATGAAGGATGAAACAATGGAAAACAATTGAAATGGAGAGAGATTGCCGAAGTCCGTGATACAGGCAGTTTCCATGTTCTTGTGACGTGAATCATATGAAGTCAGATGCAGCAAATCATTTGGAAAGTAAGTGGAATGATGCTGTTTTTGGCAAAAGGTATCAGGTTTAATTACAGGAATGTTTTACTGCATCTGGACAGGGAATTGCTGAGACCCCACCCGATGTCCTGTGTGCAGGATTGATCCCCTAACACTAAAATAAAAAGATATAATTATTTTCGAAGATTTTCAAAGAGGTTTCCCTTTACTCATTCCTGGAATGCCGGCCTTTTGTTATGGGGGATTAATGACTTTCTGAAAAGTGTATCAGCTGGATGCATATTATCTCCTGTCAGGGAGACTAAAGCTAGAGAATAAACTTTAAAAAATATATGTATTGATATTAACTCACATACTATAAAGTCACCTACTGATATTTACATGTAAGCATGTCTTCAAATTATAAAGTGGGGACTTTTTGTGCGATTGGAAGAAATTGTGTACAACAAGAGCAATGACGCACCTGCATATAATCCAGAATCAGGTTTTCCAGAGAATATTCCAGGAGATCGCACATGGTCCAGTTTGATGTTCAGTTGACAAAATTGCATGTTCCAACACAGAGAGGGAGAAATATGTTCCCTGTCTGAGAAGGAGCAGCCGATTGGCCCCTCTCTCTTACTTTGTTCCGCCCCATAGCAAAGTGTGAGATCATAAAATCCTCACGTCACCTTTACCACTTGTAAAGGATTCCTGGTGAGGATTCATTTAAATCTCTCCACTGCCTGAAACGAAGGGAATTCAGCCAAATCCCACTGTTCCAGAAAGAAATCCCACCACCAGTAGATGGTGTGATCAGAATAACTTCAAAGGCAGAATAACATTTTGGGGAACTCTATCATTTTACCATTTGTTATGAGTTCAACTTTCTGTGTCTCACAATTTTCTAGAAAATGGCGGAGTCTGAAATCTAAATCACTGGCCACCTCACTAAACTGGCTGCATTTAAAATGGGTGTAACCAGTAGAGAAGTGGGACTGAAAAAGGACATAGTGACCCTCCAACATTTGTTGGAACACAAATGAGAATTTCTAAAAGGGCTGTTCAAGTGGAAATTCCCTTCCCCAGAGGATTGTGGTGCCTGGATGTTTGCATTTATTCAAATTTGTTTTGGTATGTCGTAAAATGGTATGCAGAAATGCACTGCTTTGAGCAAAAGCACATGAAGCGGTCAAAAAGTATTTAATAGCCCACTCCTGCTGCTCAGTCCTGTGTTGCTATGTTCTATTCAACCCCTCACATCTCCTGCAAGGAACAGATGGAGGCCACTTGCTCCATATCCCTGGTCAACAGTAATACAGAATCTCATTCAGTCCCTCAAGACTGTCACACATGGTTTGGTGTCGGTTGGAAAATGTTATCTGTTTCCACAGATGCTTCTGGTCTCTTTACAGAGTGTTTCCTCTCCGCAACTTGTGGTTCATTTGTTGGTGATATCATAGACCCAGATTCACCGTGAATACAGTCCCCATACTTCAACCAGTGATAACTCACACAATACTTTACTCTCTCTGTTTGCAACATTCAATAAAAGAACATTCAGGAAAATTACAGCCATTAACTTTGCAATTACTGAATATGAGGACAAAAGGAACAGAATCAGGTAATTTGGATGATCAAGCCATTGCATAACATCATGACTGATCCACTGTTGACAGTAACTCCTCTTTAATGCCCAATTCTTCACCCCTTAGCTCTCTGACAGGTCAAAAATCCATCTACGCCCTCCTTAAATGCTTTCGGAGATAAGGCTCGCTAACCCTCTCGCCCTGATAATTCCTGACAGTGATTACCTTCTGTGAGAGGAAAGCCCTCCTTACACATGCACCAATACCTATTGATATGAACAAGAGGCGAACACAGGGGCTCAGGAAAGAGCGAATGGCTTTGATACCAAGGCAGTATTTGACTGAGGATGGCATCGGGGCCACCTACTTACTTGATCTGAATGTGGATCAGGTGTAACCTTCCCACTGGATGGAGTCTTTCAGAACACAAATAAAGAGGTTTGGGGTCAGTCGCCAACAATCCTCTCAGTCCCGGTACATCTCTGCAGGAGATCCACAGGTTGGCCCCCTCAGCACAATTATCTTCAGCTGCTCCATCAATGTATTTTCCCATCATAAGATCTGAAGTAGGTATGATGACTGAAGATCACAGAATGTTCAGAACATTTTGCCCCCCATCAGCTCCTGAACCATTCTGTGTCCATGTGCAGCAAGACCCGGACAGCATTCCGGTTTGTGCTGTTAAACTGTCGGTAACATTTATGTAACAGCGCTGCCAGACACTGCACATTTCCACAGCTAGAAAAGGAGATAATTCAGCATCTCAAGCTGGTTGCACACTGGTATGAGCTAACATTCAGGAACAGGAAGAGTGACGTACGTTCAATACTCCTGCCTGTTAGACAGGAAGGAAAGTGGTCTGTTCAGTGCATCGAGCTGTTAAACAGGAACAGGCAGAGCCCAATCAGACCGTTAAACCTGTTCCATGAGGCCAGGAGGTGTCTATTCATCCCTACGAGACAGTTATACGGAACATGAGGGGGTCATTGATATTCCAACATGACAAACCAATGAAACCGAGACTGCACTGATAGAGGACTCCATGATGTTAATCATGGTTCCATTGCTGTAGAACGTGTGCTGCTTTAACATAGTTTGCTGGCAATGAGGAGGGAAGCAAAATGATTTGTGCCAAGCCTCAAGGAGGCATCTTCCATCGCTGGGAAGACACACCCATCGTCTCTATGGAAGTCAGAATCTGGTGGGAATAGTTAACTGTTTTAGCATGACGGTATTGTGGCTGCTGTAGGGATTGTGGATAACGAGACTTTCAGTGGAGGACCATACACTAAATGCACTGTATTAATGTGGAGAGAGTTTATTCAAAGACTGGCCCTCTGTCTCTCTCATGCGACATGGGGATTGGGTGTGGAGTGAGGGGAATATTCTCAGAGGCTCTTAAACTATCGACAATCATGCAACCCGAGTAAAAAAGAAGCCATGGAATATTTCACCGTATCAGTGCCTATTTAGAATATCGTGAGTGGCTGTCCTTCCCCCTCAAGTTTCAATGCAATCACCTCTCATTCTCTCACAATGCCAGAGATTAATCTTCACTGTCTCCTCATGGTACCATAATCCCAGGGATTAGTCTGGTGAAGCTCCATTGCACTCTTTCTGTGGCAAGGCGATCATTCCTTATAAAGGAGAGAAAGTCTGTCCATAGTGTCCCAAATGCTGCCTCAACAACATTCTCAGCGATGATCACAATAACTCTTTTTCCTCTTAGACATCTCCGTTTCTTTCCTGTGGCATAAAAAAGACTTCGCTTCTCTGTATAATGCTGGAAAGATTTAACACTTTTATAACAAAGGTACTGTTGCTGCTATCGGGATTATGGATAACATGACGTTCATGGCAGGATCACGCACCAATTGAACTGTATTAACGTTGGGAGCGTTTATTCGAAAGCCTGAAACCTCACCCCTCCCCACCCCTTCTCTCTTTCTCTCTCTGTCTCAGTTGAAATAGGGAGTGGGGGTGGTTGGGTCGAACGTTCTCAGAGGCTCTTAAACTATCGAGAATCATGTAATCTGAGTGAAAAAAGCCATGGAACTTATCACTGTATCAGTGTCTGTTTAGAACATCATGAGTGATTGTCCATCCCCCTTAAAGTTCAATGCAATCACCTCTTATTCTCTCACTGAGCTTCACTCACTGCTCATGGTGCCATCATCCCAGGGATTAGTCTGGTGAAACTTGAGAGAAAGTCTCTCCACAGTACCCCAAATACTGCCTCAACAACACTCTCAGGGATTGTCAAAAACATCTTTTCTCTCATTTAGACATCGCCATTTATTTCATGTGCCACAAAAAGCCATTCCTTCTCTATGCACAACGACTGACATGGAATTTATAAGTGCCTTAGATCTGTACGTCAGCATCAATAAAGCCAGCACCAGAGATTCCTATGGAGATGTGCATCACTCTCGGGGAGAATTTCAATGAGATTGTATACACCTAAAATAGGGGATGATCACATACCTGACTGGAAATGAGATGTAGCAATACAAAAAACAGGCGGAGAAAGGGAGCTATCTTCACCTTTATTCTTCTCTCACAGGATGCATGAAGCCCTGGTCAGGGCAGCATGTTATGCAGATCTTGAACTGAGTGGCTGGTTCAACTGTTCCACAGTACTGGAAAGAGTAAAACGCATAGCTTTGGGTTTGTAGTGTTACAACACAGGATAAACCTTCCTGTTTAATTAAGACCAGCAACAGAGAAAAGAGTTATCCCATGCAGTAATCTGTGATAATTCTAGAGTCCAAGTCTATTTAAAGTAAACTATAACAACTTTATTTCTTAAAGTATAACAGAGAATAATAAACGAACGACTACTTACAACTTCTTCCTCTAACCTGTCTTCAACCTTCCCCCTCCACAATACTAGGCCGATAAGACTCCTAATTAAGATATACAAAACAAAACTGCTTATCTCAAAACCAGGAAGCTTTTGGTTCTTCTCCATTTTCCTGTCTTCTTTTCTTCTTGGGGACTCTGCTTCACAGTTAAAGGTACCTATTGGAAAGCTATTTTTCAGGCAGTCTTTGCATGCTGGTAGCATGGCCGTTCTTCTCTCAATTTTTCAATTTTCCGCGGTCTTGTACCACCAAACTATTGGATTGTATCATTGGCTGTTAAGATTGTCAATATAATAAATTGAAACTTGGTTGGAGGTGGGTATTTTGGGGTACAATTTTAAATGGTTTGCTGAATTTGTTTCGAGACAATGAGCTAATCGGGTAGTTCGACCAAATGTTACATTATATCTATTTTTCAGAACTCTTGGTGCTGTCAGGTCTTTATTGTTGGTTTGTAATTCTCTAAAACGTACAGTACACCCACGTGTTCATCACAGAAGTCACATGGAAACCTGAGGAGTGAATCATGACACATTGACTTCTCTAAAGGTCTTGAGGCAAGCAGATTGGTTTTTATAACAAATGATAATGGTTGATTTTAAACTCCCCAATTTCCTTCATGAGATATCAACAGACCATTATTCTGTGGCTCTATATTATGAGTCAATGGCTTGACCACTAGAAACTGCCTTCCCTTATGTGCAGAGAACAAGTTAAACATTCTCAATAGCAATTATTTAGTGACGGACATGTGATTACAAGGATCGTGAAACTGTTGCATCCGGATTGAACAAAGGCACAAATGGTTTATTCAGATATTGCACTGAGACTGAGGACGAGACTGGGATATCATTGCGGTGGTATTGGACAGGATTGGTGAGTGGGGAGGACATGGAGATGTAAACCTGTGAAGGACAAAATGGATTATGGGGTTTGAGAAGTCTCTGGTTCCTTCTCGTATATCAGTGAGTAATTTATAAATCGTAGTTTGATAGTTATAATATATAAGTAAATGAATTTTTGTTTGGAACTGAAGATATTGACTTGCACTTTCCAAAATGTACATATCATGAGCTGAAATTCAGTTCAACCCAGTTGAGTAGACAAATATAATGACTTACCAGGAACACCAACTATCGCGAGAATGGGATAGTAACCACCTTGAATAATCCAAAGGATATCCTGGATCCGATATGCTAATGATATCCAAGACTGAGAAAGCCAGTAAAGACCCGAGGATAAACTCTGTCCATTGTTGGAACATTCCAGTCTAATATTCTCAGATTCGGATCCATTGTTGGAACATTCTTATACATTGTCCTCAGATTATGAACTATTATTGTAAAGTTCTGTCTAATGTTCTCAGATTCTGATTTCTCCTCTCCGTATCTCTCGAGCTGCTGATCCCTGTTAGTGCTGTAAGTGATGCGCCTACTCACACTATGGGATAGCACATTGAACAGAGCCCATTTATTTTTCAACGATGGAAACTCTCCACTGGGATGATTAGGATCCACGGAGATTTACATTAATCACAGTCACTGAACAAATAACTCAATTTAACCTCTTTGAGTTCAATATTGATTTTATTAAAATTTAAAAGAACGTTTAAAATTTACTCATTTATTTTGGGATATGTGGGGATGGCGGAGAGAATGAATTTTGGAGATGGTAGATTGATTGCGTGTAATCATTCAATCTGGCTTGGATATGGGAGTAATGTCAGAGGATTGTCAGAACATAAACAAGTTTCTCCGTTTATAAATGGAAACATACAGTCTGTAACTACTGATAAGTGATTATAATATCAGTAAAATATGGAGAGAACTTTTCTAGTCCATAATCTGACAGGCAAATGTGCCTTCGACAACATGAAGTATAACAGACAAATGGCATCGATGTGTTAGCAGAGAATATGATATGACACACAATTCAGATGGTTAGTCGAGGATCAGAGAGGGCATGTGAGTGTCATGCTCTTAATGTTGTCGATGTCAATGAACTGTGCTTAAGTACCATGCTTGGTTTTCAATTTCAGTGTGATTATGTTATTGGGGACATGGCTGCAGAGACTGGAGGGAGGGAACATAACATTTCCCAGTCATCAGTATTGGGATGTTACTCTTTATAAATCATAAGAAAATCAAATTCTGGGACACATCTCCAATGAGGAGTGAGGAGATCCAATATTAACCATACGACCAGAATACATTGGAGCAGAAATTTGGCCATTCAGCCCATTGAGCCTGCTCCGCCATTCAATGATGCTGTTAAGCTTCTCAACACCATTCTTCCACTTTCTATCTGTAACCCTTCATCCCCTTTACAATCAAAAAACTATCTTACTCTTAAATATACTCAATGACCTGGCCTTGATAGCCTTCTGTAGCAGTAAATTCCCTAGATTCACCACTCTCTGGCTGAAGAGGTTCATCTTTATCTGTGTTTGAAAAGGTCTTCTCTTTACACTGTGCCCTCAGATGTTCTTCATATATTCAGCTTTTCATGCCTGGGACCACTTTTGTGAATCTTATTGGAAAATGCTCCAGGGCTAGTACATCCTTCCTGAGATATGGGACCCAAAACTGTGCTCAATAATCCAAATGTAGCCTGAACAAAACATTATAAAGCCTCAGAAGTACATCCCTGCAATTATATTCAAGCCTTCCTGAAATAAATGGGATCATTTTATTTGCCTTCCCAACTGCTGATAACCTGCAGGTTTACCTTTCATGATCCTTGGACTACCACCCCACCCCACCCCCACCCCCGAGTCTTCTGAACTAGCTCGCTATTTAGAAAATAGTGCATGCCTTTATTTTTGCTGGCAAACTGCATGACCTCACACTTGCCCACGCTATACTCCACCTGCCACTTTTTTGATCACTCCCCTAACCTGTGCAAATCCTTCAGCAGGAGAAAGTGAGGACTGCAGATGCTGGAGATCAGAGTCAAAAAGTGTGGTGCTAGAAAAGCATAGCCAGTCAGACGGACTCTGCGGAACAGGATATTCGACGTTTCAGACATAAATCCTTTATCGGGAATGAAGTGGGTGAGCGGGAAGGGATTGAGAGATGAATGGGAGGGGGCTGGGAGGAAGGTAGCTTGGAAGACGATGTCTAAATAGAGGTGTGTGGTGAGAGTGGAAGGTGGAGTGGATAGATGGGAAGGAAGATAGACAGGTAGGACAGTTCAACAGGCGGTGTTCAGTTGGAGGGTTAGATCTGGGATAAGGTGGAGGGAGAGGAGATGAGGAAGCTGGTGACATTGCGCTGAATACCATGTGGTTGAAGGGTTCCAAGTTGGAAGACGACGCGCTCTTCATCCAGACGTCTGGTGGCTAGAATGAAGTGGAGGAAGCCAAGAACTTGCATGTCCTTGGAGGTGTGGTGGGAGAGGCGAAGTATTCAGCCACAGGGAAGTGGGGTTGTTGGGTATGTGACGGAGAGTGTTCCCTGAACCGTTCTGCAAGTTGACGCCCTGGCTCCCCAGTGTAGAGGAGACCAGGAGCAATGGACAGAGTAGATGAGGTGTTTGGATGCACAGGATCTTCTCTGCCTGTTGTGGAAGAATCCTTTTGGGCCTTGGATTGAACTGAGGAGGAAGTTGTTGGCACAGGTTTCATACCTCTTGCAATGACAAGTGAAGGTGCTGGGAGTGGAAGGTGGCTTGTTGGGGTGTGGAAGGTGGGACTCGTGAGCTAACGAGGGAGTCGTGAAGAGAATGGTCTCAGTAGAATGCTGATAGCTTTGGGAAGGGAAGTATATCTCTGGTGGTGTGGTCTTACAGTTGGTGGCAGAAATGGCGGAGGATGATGCGTTGTATCCTGAGGTTGGTGGTCTGGAAGCCGAGCATCAGAAGGGTTGCTAGAGGGTGCTACTGCACCTTCCTGCAGCTGAACCACCTCTTCGATGCTACCTATCCCTCTATTCCATCTTTGCACTGTTTGAAAACTTAGTCAGAATGCACTCAGTTCCTTCATGCCGACCATTAATGCACAAAGCGAATTTTGTAATCCCAACACTGATTCTTGAGGAATACCACTTGTCACTGGATGCCGTCCTGAGAAGGACACTTTTCTCCCCACTCTCTGCTTTCTGTCAGACAGCCATGCATCTATCCAAGCTAGCACCTTGCTTGTAACACCAGGGGCACTAATCTTTTTCTATCGCCTCCTGCGTGGCACCTTATCAAAGGATTTTATAGAAGCAGGTGGATAACATCTACTGGTTCTCTTTGGTCAAATCTGCTCGTTACTCCCTCAAAGTATTCCAGTAGGGCATGACCTCCCATTGATGAAACAATGCTGACTTTTGACTATTTTGCTAAATCCAAGTATTCAGAAATCCCATCCTTCACGATGGATTCCAGGGTGTTAACCACAAACAAGGTTAGGCTAATCAGTCTGTAATTTTCCATCTTCTGCCTAACTCTCCTTATTAAATGGAGTGTCACGTTAGCAATTTTCCAGCCATTCCTGATTTTAGTCATTCCTGCAAGATTACTACTTTCAATTTCACTACCTCTTCAGCTATCTCCCTTACAATGCTGGGGTGTAGTCCATACGGTTCAGGTGATTTATCCAAATTCAGGCCGTTCTGTTTTCTAGCATGTTCTCCTTGGTGATGACCACCATTCCAGCTCTGCCCTCTCACTCTCTTCAATTTTTGGGAAATTACTCGTGTCTTCCACCATGAACATTGATGCAAAGTTCCTCATTCGTTTCTTTGTTTTCCACTGCAGTCTCTCCAGCATCATTTTCCAGTGGTCCATATTCACTTTTGACTCTCTTTTGCACTTTGTATATCTAAAGATCCTCTTACAGTCTCCTTTGTTGCTGGTTAGCTTATCTCCATATCTAATCTTCTCTGTCCTTTTTTTGCCCTCTGTTAATCTTTGTAAGTTTCCCAATTCTCTACACATTTGCAGCTTAGTTGTACTGGGATTAGTCTCCAACTCCTCCTCAGTCACTGTACCTGTGGACCTACTGCTGTGGTTCCACACACCCCTCCCCCACCGCCGCCACACATAAGTTTAAACCCTCGTAAAGGATGATAGCAAACCTGCCTGCCAGGAGGTTGCTGCCAGTTCAAGTCCATCCCGTCCATCTTGTTTATATCCTATCAACCGGGAATCACAACGATCCACATATCGGAGAGTGTTATCAGTTCAAGTGCATCCCATCCTTCTTATGTGTATCATACTGACCCGTGAATCCCAATAATCCACATTTCATAAATTGCTGCCAGTTCAGGATCATACCGTCCTTTTTGTGTGTATCCTCCCGACTCGGGAATCCCAATGATCCACATATCGGAAGTGCTGCCTCCGCTGCCAGCTCTTTGATCGTGTATTTAACTGTGTTACCTTACGATTCCGTACCTCATTTGCACGTGACATATTCTAATGTCTCCAGAATTAAAATATCCTTTCAGCACAACTCCAGCAAGGTCTTTTTTTTAAACTGGTTAGACTTGATAATAAACGTCAGGAAAGTGAGACCACTGAATCAGTCCAATGACCTCCGGATCTGATATCTATCCCCGCCACAAAACCTGTTTGACAAGGCATACATATGGACTATCTATTTGCAGATGGACGAGGATAAACAGAAGATTAGAAAACGTCAGAGCAGGTGGATATGCTTCCACCCGTTTACTCAGCTTTGCTATTCAATTGGATTCTAGTTATTCTGTTCCTTTCAATGGCAGGGTCTTTACCCAGCATCCCCAGCGGGTCAGAAAATGCCCAGTGTCGTTGTGTGCACACTCCTGCGAAGGGAGTATCTAGTGCCAGGCAATGGGATGTGGGGATTCCCAGGGATGGCACAAGGAACGGCTGCATGTAGTGACGATTGACTGCGGGAACTGAGACAGATGGAATGGGCATCCAGGGACACTTCACTCAGACAAGTGGCCGGGCAAGATTCCTAAAGACCCAGAGGAACCCGCGAACCACGGCTGCTTTTACAAAAACCTGTCACATTTGCTGCATTTCTCCATCGAACAAAAGCAAAAATACTGTAGATGGTACAAAATCTGAAGCAAACACAGAGACGTACTGTGGAGAGAGAAAAGAGTTAATGCTCCCAATGCAGACACGGGTGAATCTACAAAGTGCACACAGACAGGGTCCAGAGATTAGAAATGAACCCAAGTCCCAAGCAGTGTGAGGCAGCATTCCTGTGTCACCATGCTGGCCAATGCTGGATAATTGGGGATATATAGTTAAAAGCATAGATACTGTTCTCCGTGATCCGGATTAAGAGTCCTGAAGGTTGTGTTGCCTACATGGTGCTCGGGTTTGGGATATATCACCTGGGTTGCAGAACTTGGAGCGGGAGGGGAATGATCCAGTGGTCAGGGTCCGTGTAGGTACCAACGGCTGGACAAACAAATGACAATGAGAAGAGCGACGGGAAATACAGGACTGAACTATTATAATAGAAAGCATGCAGTATAAGGAATAAGTTAACTCATCCATAAATTGGCAGGTACCACATAGTGGGCATTACAGTGACATCGCTTCAAGAGGATCAGGATTGGGAGCTGAATATTCAAGGATATTCATCCTGCCGAAAAGATAGGCAGGTGGGCAGAGAGATAGAGTTGTCTCAGTATTAAGATTGGAATCGAATCAATAATCAATAATAAGAAATGTAATAAGGTCAGATGGTGTAGAATCTGTGTCGGTAGAATTGAGGAATCAAAAAAGTGAGAAAATGTAGTTGGAATTATATACAGGGAGCTGGGGTGTAAGATACACCAGGAGCTGGAAAGATCTGCAGGAAAGTCAAAGTTACAGTGATCATGTGGGATTTTATTTTACAGATGGACTGGGAATTCAGATTGATAGTGGTTGGCAGGAAAAGGAATTTGTGGAATGTCTACGTGATGGCTTTTTGGAGCAGCTTGTGCAGGCAGACTAGATGAGGGGATCTTAAGGTGACAGTGATCATAATATGATTGAATTTACTCTGCAGTTTCAGATGGAGAAGATAGACTCAGAAGTAACGGTATTACACCTGAATACAGGCAATTACACAGACATGAGTGAGGAGCTGGGTAGAATTGACTGGGAGATGGGCCCAGCAGGAAAGACAGTGCAACAGCAATGGCAGGAGATTTTTGGACTAATTCAGGATACAGCAGAGATTTATCCTGAGGAAAAAGAGACTTGTATAGGGAGGATGGGACAACCATCGCTGACTAGGGAAGTCAGGTATAGCATAAAAGCAAAAGAGAAATGATATAATGTGGCAAAGTGCAGTGGGAAACCTGAGGATTGGAAAGTTTACAAAGACAAAACAGAGGGCAAACAAAATCAAATAAGGAGGGAGATTATTAAATATGGGGGTAAGCTAGCCAGTAATATAAAGGAAGACTGTAACAGTTTCTTTCGATATATAAAGTACAAAAGAGCGGCAAAAATGAACATTGGACTGCTGGAAAATGATATTGGAGAGATGGTATTGGGGAACGAGAAAATGGAAAAGGCACTGAATAATTACTTTGTGTCAGTTTTCATGGTGGAAGGCACGAGAAATACCTGAAACATTTAAGAGATTGAGGAGCCAGAGCTGAGTATGATGGCCCCCACCATGGAGAACATGCTGGATAAAAATGTAATGACTCCAAGTTGGTTAAATAACCTTGACCAGATGGACTACATCCCAGTATTATAAGGAAGATACTGAAGATGGAGTGGAGGCAATCGTGGAGATCTTTCAGCAATCACTAGAGTAAGGAACGATCCCAGACCATCGGAAACCCACTAACGTGATACCCCTTTTTAACAAGGGAGTAAAGAAAAAGACAAAAAAAAAACCCACCATGAATAGTTTAACCTCTGTCGTGGGTAAGATCGTGGAATCCATTGTGAAGGATGAGGTTTACGAATACTTGGAAGTGTTTGGTAAAATAGTGCAAAGTCGGCATGATTTCATCAAGGGAAGTTCATGCCTAACAAATCTATTGGAATTCTTTGAAGAGGAAATGAGCAGGCTCTAGCAAGCACAGCCAATGGATGGTATCCACCTGGAATTCAAGAAGGCCTTTGACAAGGTGTCACACAGGAGATTACTGAGTACGATAAGGGTCCGTGGTGTTAGAGGCAAGGTGGTGGCATGGATAGAAGCTTGTCTGTCTGGCAGAAAGCAGAGAGTGGGGATAAAAGTGTACTTCACAGGATGGCGGCCGGCGACAAGTGGTGACCCAGAATGCTCAGTGTTGGAATCATAAATTTTTACTTGTTACATTAACAATGTAGATGAAGGAATTGAGGGCATTCTGGTTAGTTTTGCAGACGATACAAAGATAGGCACATAGACAGGTCATATTGAGGAAGCGGAGAGGCTGATCAAGGATTTGGTCAGATAAAGAGATCGTATGATGTATTCCAACGTTGGAAAGTGTGAGGCTATGCACTTTAGCATGACGAATAGAGGCATAGTCTATTTTCCAAATGGCGAGAAAATTCAGAAATCTGAAGTGCAAAGGGACTTGGGAGTTCTAGTGCAGGGTTCTCTCAAGGTCAGCTTTCAGGTTGAGGCAGCACTCAGGAGAGTATTTGCAATTATGATTGGGAGCATTTACTACGAGAAAAATTGAATATAAGAACTGAATGTATCCTGCTCTGGTCAGACCGCATTTGGAGTATTGTGCTCATTTTTGAGCTCCATACCTCAGGAAGGATGCACTGGTCCTGGAGCGTGTTCAGAAGATTCTCACGAGAATGGTCATAGGAATGAAAAGCTGATTGCATGAGGAATGTTTGAGTACTCCGGGTCCATACTTGATAAAGTTTGAAAGGATGAGAGGGAATGTGAAATAGACAGGATACTGAATGACCTGGAGAGAGTGGATGTTGATAAGATGTTTCCATTGGATTAGAATCAGAGGGCACAGCCTTAGATGAAAGGGAACACCTTTTAGAACAGTGATAAGGAGAAAGTTATTTAACAATAGAATGGCGAATCTTTGAAATTTATTGCCACAGAAGGCTGTGGGGGCAGGTCATTGAGTATATGTGAGACGGAGATCGATAGTTTTTGATTATCCAGGAGATCAAAGATTATGGAGAGAAGGTCGGAGAATGGGTTTGAGAAACCTATCAGCGATGATTGAATGACGGAGCAGACCCGATGGGCTAACTGTCCTAATTTATGCTCCAATGTCTTATAGTCTTCTGGTCTAAACTGGAAGGAAGTACCTTGCATCTCTGAGAAGATAGATTCATGTTCTTCATGAAGGTCAGAAACTGTTGGAAATAGCCAACTGTTTTAGAATGAAGGTAATGTGGCTGCTGTCAGGGTGGTGGATAATATAACATTCAGTGCAGGATCACACACCAACTGAACTATATTAATGTGGGGAGAGTTTATTCAAAACTTGGACATCTCCATCTCTCTCAATGGGGAGTAGGGGTTGGGGTGGGTGGTCGTAACATCCGCCCAGACACTTAAAATGTTCCGAATCATGCATCCTGAGTGAAATAGCAGGCATGGAATTTATCACCTTCTCATTGACTGTTTAGAATATAAGAAGTGATTGTTCATCCCTCTCAGGATTCAATGCAATCACCTCTTATTCTCTCACAGCGCTACAGATCAACCTTCACTCACTCCTCATGGTGCCATCATCCCAGGGGTTAATCTGGTTGAAATCCTCTTCACTCTCTCTGTGATAAGGAGATCACTCCATATAAAGGAAAGAAAATCTGTCCACAATACCCCAAATACTGCCGAAGCAACACTCTCAGGTTTGATCACAGTAATTCCTTTCCCTCACTTAGTTGGCTCCAATTGTTTTGTGTGACACAGGAAACAATTCATTTACAATGCACTGCCACTGACGTAGAATTTAAAAACATCCTTACATCTGGAGGTCAGCATTAATAAAGAACCAGCACCAGAGGTGACATTGGGGATGGACATCACTCTTGGAAGAGACTCAATCACAAAGGATACATCTAAAATAGTGAATGGCTACCTATATTAATGGAAATGAGCCGTTGGAAAATGGGATGCAGGCAGAGGAAGGGAGCTATTATTCCTTCTGTTCTGCTCTCACGGGATGTGTGTAGCCATGGTCAGGCCAGGATGTTATGCCGATCTTGAACTGAGTGGCTGGTTCAGCTGTCCCACAGGACAATAAATAGTGCAACAAATTGCCGTGGGTTTGCAGTTAAACAGAAACTTGACCAGAGGAGGATGACACACTGCCTTCTCTAATGGGCATAAGGCAAGTCGACATCAACAGATTATTATTCTGTGGCTCTAGAATACGAGGCAATGACGTGACCCACCATACACTGTCTGCCCATCTTTCAGATTTTGTGCAGAGAACAAGTCAAACATCTCACGTGCATTTATTTTGTATTGGACACATGGTTAGAAGGGACTTGAAACAGATATATCTGGAATTAACAAAGGAACAAACGTTGGTTTATTCAGGAATTGAACTGAGGCTGAGGAGGAGACTGGGACGTCTTAACGGTGGTAATGGACAGGACTGGTATGTGGGGAGGAGATGGAAATGTACACTTTGCAGGAGGAAATGAATCAAAGAGGCTGAGAACAGTGTGTTTTCCTGTCGCGTATTGGTGAGCAAGTTGTAAATAATAATTTGCTAGTTTTAATTTCGAAGGAATGGAAATTTGATTAGAGCTGAAAATGCCGGCTTGCACCTTTACAACATCTGCATATCATCAGCATGGATTCAGTGCAGATCATTTCAATAAACTGACAGAGTGACTTACCAGGAACGCCAACTATAGCAAGGATAGGATAGTAACCAGCTTGAATAACCATCAGTACATCTTCAATCCGATATGCTAATGATATCCAAAGCTGTGAAAGCCAGTACAGACCATAGGATAAACTCCTGTCCATTGTTGGAACATTCCAGTCTAATGATCCCAGATTTTCAGCTCTCCTGCCCTTCTCTCTGAAGCTGCTAATCCCTCTTATTGCTGTTGGACATGCTCCCGCTCACACCATGGTATAAAACACTGAAAGCATTCGGTATAAAACACTGAAAGCATTCCCTTATTGATAGAAGAGAGAAACTCTAGGGACGCATACGATCCATGGAGACTGACATCATTACAATGGCTGAACAAATAGCTCCAGTTAACCCCTTTGAATTCAATGCTACTTTATTAAAATTCAAAATATCGTTGAACATTTATGCATTCTGGGTGTGATATGCGAGTGTGACTGAAGGAAGGAATGTTGAAGATGGCAGATTGATTGTGTGTAATCATTCAGTCAGCCTTGTATATGGAAGTAAGGCCAGAAGTTTAACGGAACATAAACATGCTTCTCTGTTCATAAATACAGAAATAAATCCTGTCACTACTGATCAGTCATTGCAATATCTGTAAAACATTGAGAAAACAACTATCATCCATGATCTGATAGCAAAATGTGCCAAAAACATCGTGGGTTACAACAAACAAACGGCATGGATACGTGAACAGAGAATTGCACATGACAAACACAGTTCAGATTGTTATTCCAGGATCAGGGAGGGCAGGTGTGGGTCATGCTGTTGATGTTTTCGATGTTAAGGAACTGTCATGAAGTGTCATTTAATGGACTTCAATAACATTGTGATTATGATACCGGGGAAAAGACAGAAGATGGAGAGGGCTGGGGGACATGGCTTTTTAGATTGGGTGGAGGGACAGTGATGTCCCCCAGTTACCAGAATTGCAATGTAATTCTTTATAATCATGTGAAGAACAGATTCAAGAGTACACCTACAATGAGGAATGAGCAGAGATAATATTAATGAAATGCGTTTATGCAATATAAAATTCAGAACCAAAATGATTTTCTGCACACACCAAAGTACAAAGAGATAAGGTTGTTAAAATACACTCCTGATATTGAGCTATATAAAGTGAAATGTAAATTACATCACTAGGAAAGTGGTATGCAAACTTTATCAATCATTATTTGACCCACAACTAAGATCGTGATTTCACGTCTGTCAGTGAGTACCCTCACTAAGATTCTCTGGCCTAGTCTCTCATACAATATCGGTGTGGGCGGGGGGGGGGGGGAGTCGTGGAGGGGGGGTGGTGGTTATCATTTCCTGCTGCTCTTGGCACAGTCTATATAAAAACTATGCTTTCTCTATGGAACCAATCTATTGACCGAATGGGTTCTGTTTAGCTGTCAGTAACCCAACTCTGTGATATTGTTGGAAATAAATTATTTGGGATGACAGCCAGTATCAGCACAGTGCTCACAGTGTACGGCACCCAGATAAAGGGCTTGCCGTCCAGAGGAATTTCTAAATAAAGCTTCTAACTTCTGTCTGTCCATATTTATCTACCGTAATGCAGTCTTCTGATCTATCTAACTTCACCCTCATCTAACACCTCTTCCTCTCGCACTCAGACAGTCACTCCCCTTTCAATCCTCTCTCAGTTTATCTCCCTTCACTTGCTTTCTCTCTGTTTATTTCTCTCATACACAATCTCTCTTCACACACTCTCTCGATCTCCAATTGTGCAGTTGGAGAGCTTGTGACTCCAAAATGGGCTGATTAGCCTCCATCCACTCCATAATAAGTGAGGTTCTCTGACCCACAATAGATACTTCCTGGACAGGCATGCTGGTCCGGTGACAGGTACAGTGCACTATCACCTATTATCTTTTCCTGCTCTTCTCTGGTGTACAGCTGCCTTGAAATGTCTGTTCAAACTAAACAGACTGAATGAAATTCGAGCAGTCGAGAAGGTGTTCATGACTGTGTATTTCCATCAGGATTTAATGAAGGATGAGATTCCAGAATAACATAAGCAATGAATGAAAAACAGGGCAGCACAAGAAATGGCAGCTGAGTAAAACATGTGGTTCCAAGTAGATCTCATGGTATTACCGATAGATTATCAATCCGGAAAAATCAGCTCCTGTTCTGTGGATCCAGGTTGAATCCCGCCACTGCAGATGGTGGAAATTCAATTCAATAATGTAAAAATATCCCTGGAATTAAGAATCTACTGATGAGAATGAAATCATTGCCGATTGTCAGAAGAATCCATCTGGTTCACTAATATCCTGCAATGAAGGAACCTGACATGCCATTCCAGACCCAAAGCAATGTCATTGACTCTCAATCGCCCCCTGAAAAGGTCTAATCGGTCATTCAGTTGTACCAATCACTACAAAGATTCAAACAAATGAAACCGGATGGACCACCTGGCATCGAAATGGGCACCGGAAAAGTCAACATTAGAAACATCACTGTAGAACCTGAAAAGTCTTCCTTACTGACGTCTGAAGTCAAGTGCCAATATTGGAACAACTGCCTTACAGAATAGTTAAGCAACAGCCTGACATAATCATACTCACGGCATCATACCTTACAGAAACAACAGAAATTAAACATGGACAAAGGAGACTCTCACTGATTACCACGTAACGTCGTTCCTCAGCTGAATCAGTCCTTCTCCATGTTAAACAACACTTGGCGAAAACATTGACTGTGGCAAGGGCACGAAGTGTATTCTGGCTGGGGGATTTCAAATTCGACTGTTAAGAGTGGTTGTACAGCAGCACTACTGATCACGCTGGTCGGCTCCTAAGGACATAGGCACTAGATTGGGTCTGCAGAATGTGTTGAGGCAATGAACGAGAGGGTAAAAAACATACCTGACCTCGTCCTTACCATTCTACCAACTGCAGAGGTATATGTCCATGACAGTATCGGTAAAAGTGACCACCACACTGTCCTTGTGGAGGCAAAGTCTATTGTCTCCATAAACTCTATTGTGTTGTGTGGTACTATCACCATGCTAAATGACAGACTTTCAGCAGATCTAGCAACTCAAGACTAACCGTCCATAAGACACTGTGGACCATCAATAGCAGCAGAACTATACTCCAGCACATTCTGTAACATCACGGCCCAGCATGTCCCTCACTCAATCATTACCATCAATCCAGAGGATTAAACCTGGTTCAATGGAGAATGCAGGAGGGCATGCCAGGAGCAGAACCAGGAATATATAAAGATAAAATGTTCATCAGCTGAAGCTTCCAAACAGTAATACTTGCGTGCCAGATAGCATAAACAGCAAGGGACAGGTAGAGCTTAGCGATCACAGACCAATGCATCAGAATTAATCTCTGCAGTCCTGCTAATCTGATCCTGTAGGGTGGCTGACGATTAAACAACTCACCAGAGTAGGAGTCTCCACAAATATCCCCAACCTCAAAGATGGAAGAGCCCCGCACAACAGTGCAAAATATAAGGCTGAAGCTTTCGTTGCAATCTTCAGTCAGAAGTTTTGAGTGGATGATTCATTTCGGCCTCCTCCGGTCATCCCCATCATTACAGATAGCAGTCTTCAGCAAATTCGATTCACTGATATCAAGAAACGGTTGAAGGCACTGCATACTGCAAAGACTATAGGCCCTGATAACATGCTGGCAATAGTCCTGAAGACTTGTGATCCAGACCATCCCGCTCTCCTAGCCAAGCTGTTCCAGTATGTTGACAAACCGACAATGGGGAAAAACTGCTCAATTATGTTCTGTACATAAAACGCAGGACAAATTCGACCCGTCCAAATACAGCCTTATCAGTCGACTCTCTATCATCAGTAAAATGATGGAAGGTGTCATCAACAGTGCTATCAAACCGCACTTCCTCAAAACTAACCTGCTCAGTGACGCCCAGTTTGGGTTTTGCCAGGGTCACGCAGCTCCTGACCTCGTCACAGCCTTGGCTCAAACATAGAAAAAGGAACTGAGTTCCAGCCCTTGACATCAAGGCTGCATTCTGCCAAATGTGACATCAAGGACCCCAAGCAAAAACGGTATCGCTGGCCAACACTCCATTATTGGAGTCATACCTGACAAATAGGAAGATGGTCATTGTTGTTGGAGGTCAGTCATCTCAGCTCCAGAACATCTCTGCTGTAGTCCCTTAGGATAATGTCCTCGATCAAAACATCTTCAGCCGCTTGAACAATGACCTTCCTTCCATCATAGGGTAAAATTGGGGATATTCTATGATGACTGCACAGTGTTTATCTCCATTCGCAAATGTTCAGATATGGAAGTAATCCATTCCCAAAGCAATATCCAGGCTTGGGCTGGCAAGTGGCAAGTAACATTTGCGCCACATAAATTCAGACAATGACTGTCATCAATAAGAAACAATATAACCACTTTGTATTCAGCAGCAGTATCATCACTAAACTCCCCCACTATCAATATTCTGGTGGTAGTGGGCGTCGGGGGGGGGGGGGGGGGGGGGTGGTGGGGGCTGGGGGTGGGGGGGTGTTAATTGACCAAAACATCAACTGGACTCGCCACATGAATCTAAGAGCAGATCAGAGGTAGGAATACTGCACGAGTGACTCACCTCCTGACTACCCAAAGCCTGTCCATTATCTACAAGGCACAAGTCAGGAATAAGATGGAATATCCTCAGTTGCCTGAATGAGTGCAGCCCCAACAACACTAAAGAAGGTTGACACAATCCAGGACAAAACAGCCCATTTGATTTGCATCACATCCACAAGCATTCACTCCCTTCACCAGGGTCACTCAGGAGCAGCAGTGTGCACTATCTACAAGACACAATGGAGAAATTCCCCAAAGATCCTCAGACAGCTCCTTCCAATCTCACGAACACTTCCATCTGGAATGATAAGGGCAGTAGACTTTTGGGAACACCACCACCTTCAAATTCCATTCCAAACGAGTCAACATCCTGATTTGGATATGTATTGCCGTTCCTTCACTATTGCTGCGTGAAAACCCTGGAATTCCCTCTTTAGTCACTAGTGGGTCACCGCACAGCAGGTAGGTTGCAGCAGTTCGAGAAAGCAATTCACCACCACCGTCTCAAGGGCAACTGCGGAAGGGCAAGAAATACTGGGCACATCCAGCGATGCCCACATACAAAAAAATCTTTTTTAAAAATAGTTCCAAGTTGAGCATCTCGATGGGACAGGTTGTCTGATTTGAACACGAACAGGAAAGCAGTGTTTCTAATATTGAACATTTTAGACTTTTCTGTTATTAAAGGGTGTTCACTATTCGATGACATATTGTTGCTGAATGCTGTGATAAATTGCACCTGTTTTGTTTAAATCAACAATACTGGCGTAACAGGATCAATCCTTTGAAAATACCAGACAGAAGCAGTGGCTTGACTTGAATTACACCTATAAAGTCTTCACTCCCTGCAACACTAACTCTCAGTAGAAGCACACCCTACCCCCTTTTGCTGTGAGTTTACTTCATTATGGCGCACAAGCCCAGTCTATTGATGTCACTCCGTCTCAATACTAACTCATTGGTGCTCACACCAACCATGTCACTGTGAATTGATGACGATGGAGGTCGGACGGCGAGTGGATGTCTATGATGAATAATTGTGTGACTACCAGGCTGAAAGCTGCCCCGACAGCCTCGGATCTACCTGTGCCCGCTGTCACCGCTGCAGGTATGATCAGTCTTCCTGCTGGTCAAATCAAGGAAAGCGACAGCCATGGATAGTGTTCCCGGCTGAGCACTCAGATCCTGTGAGGACCAACTGACAGAGGTTCTCACATACAATTTCAGTCTTTCCCTCCCATAAGCCGAAATCCCAACCTGCTTCAAAAAGACCAACATCAACCTTCATCATTGTGCTTCCAATTAAACCTGTTGGACTATAACCTGGTGTTGTGTGATTTTTAACTTTGTACACCCCAGTCCAACAATGGCATCTCCAAATCATAACATCAACCTTGTAAGTGAGAAAGCTCATGCTTTAATGACTTAATGATTACCGCCAAATGGCTCTATCCTCAATAAACATGGAGTGATTTGAAAGGCTGGTTATGGCCCACATCACCTCCAATCTCCCAGCCTTACTTGGTCCCCTATAATATGCTGACTGATGTAACGGCTCCACAACAGATGGCGTATCCCGAGCCATGTACTCATCCCTAGGACATCTAGACAACAAAGACACCTACACCAGACTCCTGCTCATTGAGTACAGCTCCAACTTAAACATCATTATCCACTCCAGACTGATCTCAAAATTCTGTGACCGTAGTCGCGGCTCCACCCTCTGCAAATGGATCCCTCTGCAATTAGTGAAGATAGGTATCTACAACGCCGCCACAATAACACTCAACACTGGAGCTCCTTGAGGATGTGTCCTCAGCCCCCTACTGTACTCCCTCTACACACACAGCTGTGTCCCTCAACCCCTACTGTACTCCCTGTACACACACAGCAGTGTCCCTCAGCCCCCTACTGTACTCACTGTACACACACAGCTGTGTCCCTCAGTCCCCTACTGTACTCCATGTACACACGCAGCTGTGTCCCTCAGCTTGCTGTGGTACTCCCTGTACACACACGGCTGTGTCTTCAGCCCCCTACTGCACTCCCTGTACACACAGGGCTGTGTCCTCAGACCCCTACTGTACTCCCTGTACACACATGGCTGTGTCCTCCGCTCCCTACTGTACTGCCTACATACATGGCTGTGTCCTCAGCCCCATACTGTACTCCCTGGACACACACGGCTGTGTCCTCAGCCCACTACGGTAGTCCCTGTACACACACGGCTGTGCTCTCAGCCCCCTACAGTACTCCCTGTACACACACGGCTGTGTCCTCAGCCCCCTACTGTCCTCCCTGTTCACCGACGGCTGTGCCCTCGATACTATTGTACTCCCTGTACACACACGGCTGTGTCCTCAGCCCCCTACTGTACTCCCTGTACACGCACGGCTTTGCCCTCAGTCCTACTGTCCTCCCTGTAATCTGACAGCTCTGGCCTCAGCCCCCTACCGTATTCCTTGTACACACACGGCTGTGTCATCACCCCCGACTATGCTCCCTATGCAACAAAAGATGTGACCTCAGCCCCCTACTGTACTCCCTGTACGCACACAGTTGTGCCCCTCAACTCGCTACAGTACTCCCTGTACACACACGGCTTGTCCCTCAGCCCACTACCATACTGCTGTACAAACACGGCTTTGTCATTTGCCCCCCACTGTACTCCCTGTACACACAGGGCTGTGTCCCTCAGCCCACTACTGTACTCCCTGTACACACACGGCTGTGTCCCTCAGCTCATTACGGTACTCACTGTACACACACGGCTGTGTCCCTCAGCCCCCTACTGTACTCCCTGTACACACACAGCTGTGTCCCTCAACCCCTACTGTACTCCCTGTAAACACACGGCTGTGCTCTCAGCCCCCTACTGTACTCCCTGTACACACACAGCTGTGTCCTCAGCCCTCTACTGTACTCCCTGTACACACATGGCTGTGTCCTCCCCTCCCTACTGTACTGCCTACATACATGGCTGTGTCCTCAGCCCCATACTGTACTCCCTGGACACACACGGCTGTGTCCTCAGCCCACTACGGTAGTCCCTGTACACACACGGCTGTGCTCTCAGCCCCCTACAGTACTCCCTGTACACACAGGGCTGTGTCCTCAGCCCCCTACTGTCCTCCCTGTTCACCGACGGCTGTGCCCTCGATACTATTGTACTCCCTGTACACACACGGCTGTGTCCTCAGCCCCCTACTGTACTCCCTGTACACGCACGGCTTTGCCCTCAGTCCTACTGTCCTCCCTGTAATCTGACAGCTCTGGCCTCAGCCCCCTACCGTATTCCTTGTACACACACGGCTGTGTCATCACCCCCGACTATGCTCCCTATGCAACAAAAGATGTGACCTCAGCCCCCTACTGTACTCCCTGTACGCACACAGCTGTGCCCCTCAGCTCGCTACAGTACTCCCTGTACACACACGGCTTGTCCCTCAGCCCACTACCATACTGCTGTACACACAGGGCTGTGTCCCTCAGCCCCCTACTGTACTCCCTGTACACACAGGGCTGTGTCCCTCAGCCCACTACTGTACTCCCTGTACACACATGGCTGTGTCCCTCAGCTCATTACGGTACTCCCTGGACACACACGGCTGTGTCCCTCAGCCACCTACTGTACTCCCTGTACACACACAGCTGTGTTCCTCAAAACCCTACTGTACTCCCTGTGCACACACGGCTGTGCTCTCAGCCCCCTACTGTACTCCCTGTACACACACAGCTGTGTCCTCAGCCCTCTACTGTACTTCGTGTACACACACAGCTATGTCCTCAGCCCACTATTGTACTCCCTGTACACACACGGCTGTGTCCCTCAGCTCATTACGGTACTCTCTGTACACACACGGCTGTGTCCCTCAGCCCCCTACTGTACTCCCTGTACACACACAGCTGTGTTCCTCAAAATCCTACTGTACTCCCTGTGCACACACAGCTGTGCTCTCACCCCCTACTGTACTCCCTGTACACACATAGCTGTGTCCCTCAGCTCGCTACTGCGCTCCCTGTACACACACGGCTGAAACCCTCAGCCCCCCACTGTACTCCCTGTACACACACAGCTGTGTCCTCAGCATCCTACTGTACTCCCTGTACACAAGGACTGTGTCCCTCAGCCCCCTACTTTACTCCTTCTACACCCACTTCTGTGTCCTCAGCCCCTACTATACTCCCTGTACATACACGGCTGTGTTCCTCAGCTTGCTGTGGTACTCCCTGTACACACACGGCTGTGTCTTCAGCCCCCTACTGTACTCCCTGTACACACAGGGCTGTGTCCTCAGCCCCCTACTGTACACCCTGTACACACAATGCTGTATCCTCCACTCCCTACTGTACTGCCTACATACACGGCTGTGTCCTCAGCCCCATACTGTACTCCCTGGACACACATGGCTGTGTCCTCAGCCCACTACTCTACTCCCTGTACACACGCGTCTGTGCTCTCAGCCCCCTACAGTACTCCCTGTACACACACGGCTGTGTCCTCAGCCCACTGCTGTCCTCCCTGTGCACCGACGGCTGTGCCCTCGGTCCTACTACACTCCCTGTACACACACGGCTGTGTCCTCAGCCCCCTACTGTACTCCCCGTACACGCACGGCTGTGGCCTCAGTCCTACTGTACTCCCTGTGCTCTGACAGCAGTTGCCTAAGCCCCCACCGTATTCCTTGTACACATACGGCTGTGTCATCACCCCCGACTGTACTCCCTATGCAACAAAAGATGTGACCTCAGCCCCCTACTGTACTCCCTGTACACACACGGCCTGTCCGTCAGCTCGCTACTGTACTCCCTGTACACACACAGCTTGTCCCTCAGCCCACTACCATACTCCTGTGCACACACGGCTTTGTCATCAGCCCCCTACTGTACTCCCTGTACACACAGGGCTGTGTCCCTCAGCCCACTACTGTACTCCCTGTACACACACGGCTGTGTCCCTCAGCTCGCTACTGTACTTCCTGTACACACACGGCTGTGTCCCTCAGCTCGCTACTGTAATCCCAGTACTCACACGGCTGTGTCCCTCAGCTCATTACGGTACTCCCTGTACACACACGGCTGTGTCCTCAGCCCCCTACTGTACTTCCTGTACACACACAGCTATGTCCTCAGCCCCCTACTGTACTTCCTGTACACACACGGCTGTGTCCCTCAGCTCATTACGGTACTCCCTGTACACACACGGCTGTGTCCCTCAGCCCCCTACTGTACTCCCTGTACACACACAGCTGTGTTCCTCAACCCCCTACTGTACTCCCTGTACACACACGGCTGTGTCCCTCAGCTTGCTACTGTACTCCCTGTACACACACGGCAGTGTCCCTCAGCCACCTACTGTACTCCCTGTACACACACAGCTGTGTTCCTCAAACCCTACTGTACTCCCTGTACACACACGGCTGTGTCCCTCAGCTCGCTACGGTACTACCTGTACACACACGGCTGTGTCCCTCAGCCCCCTACTGTACTCCCTGTACACACATGGCTGTGTCCTCAGTCCCTACTGTACTCCCTGTACTCTGAAAGCTGTGGCCTCAGCCTCCTACCGTATTCCTTGTACACATACGGCTGTGTCATCACCCCCGACTGTACACCCTATGCAACAAAAGATGTCACCTCAGCCCCCTACTGTATTTCTGTACACACATGGCTGTGTCCCTCAGCTCGCTACTGTACGCCCTGTACACACACGGCTGTGTCCCTCAGCTCATTACGGTACTCCCTGTACACACACGGCTGTGTCCCTCAGCCCCCTACTGTACTCCCTGTACACACACAGCTGTGTTCCTCAACCCCCTACTGTACTCCCTGTACACACACAGCTGTGTCCCTCAGCTTGCTTCTGTACTTCCTGTACACACACGGCTGTGCTCTAAGCCCCCTACTGTACTCCCTGTACACACATGGCTGTGTCCCTCAGCTCCCTACTGTACTCCCTGTACACACATGGCTGTGTTCCTCAGCTTGCTGTGGTACTCCCTGTACACACACGGCTGTGTCTTCAGCCCCCTACTGTACTCCCTGTACACACAGGGCTGTGTCCTCAGCCCCCTACTGTACTCCCTGTACACACATGGCTGTGTCCTCCGCTCCCTACTGTACTGCCTACATACACGGCTCTGTCCTCAGCCCCATACTGTACTCCCTGGACACACATGGCTGTGTCCTCAGCCCACTACTCTACTCCCTGTACACAGGCGTCTGTGCTCTCAGCCCCTTACAGTACTCCCTGTACACACACGGCTGTGTCCTCAGCCCACTGCTGTCCTCCCTGTACACCGACGGCTGTGCCCTCGGTCCTACTGCACTCCCTGTACACACAGGGCTGTGTCCTCAGCCCCCTACTGTACTCCCTGTACACACATGGCTGTGCCCTCGCTCCCTACTGTACTGCCTACATACACGGCTGTGTCCTCAGCCCCATACTGTACTCCCTGGACTCACATGGCTGTGCTCTCAGCCCCCTACAGTACTCCCTGTACACACACGGCTGTGTCCTCAGCCCACTGCTGTCCTCCCTGTACACCGACGGCTGTGCCCTCGGTCCTACTGCACTCCCTGTACACACACGGCTGTGTCCTCAGCCCCCTACTGTACTCCCTGTACACGCACGGCTGTGGCCTCAGTCCTACTGTACTCCCTGTGCTCTGACAGCAGTTGCCTAAGCCCCCTACCGTATTCCTTGTACACATACGGCTGTGTCATCACCCCCGACTGTACTCCCTATGCAACAAAAGATGTGACCTCAGCCCCCTACTGTACTCCCTGTACACACACGGCTGTGTCCCTCAGCTCGCTACTGTACTCCCTGTACACACACGGCTGTGTCCCTCAGCTCACTACGGTACTCCCTGTACACACACGGCTGTGTCCCTCAGCCCCCTACTGTACTCCCTGTACACACACAGCTGTGTTCCTCAACCCCCTACTGTACTCCCTGTACACACACGGCTGTGTTCCTCAGCCCCCTACTGTACTCCCTGTACACACACAGCTGTGTCCCTCAGCTTGCTACTGTACTTCCTGTACACACACGGCTGTGCTCTCAGCCCCCTACTGTACTCCCTGTACACACACGGCTGTGTCCCTCAGCTCCCTACTGTACTCCCTGTACACACATGGCTGTGTTCCTCAGCTTGCTGTGGTACTCCCTGTACACACACGGCTGTGTCTTCAGCCCCCTACTGTACTCCCTGTACACACAGGGCTGTGTCCTCAGCCCCCTACTGTACTCCCTGTACACACATGGCTGTGTCCTCCGCTCCCTACTGTACTGCCTACACACACGGCTGTGTCCTCAGCCCCATACTGTACTCCCTGTACACACATGGCTGTGTCCTCAGCCCACTACTGTACTCCCTGTACACAGGCGTCTGTGCTCTCAGCCCCTTACAGTACTCCCTGTACACACACGGCTGTGTCCTCAGCCCACTGCTGTCCTCCCTGTACACCGACGGCTGTGCCCTCGGTCCTACTGTACTCCCTGTACACACAGGGCTGTGTCCTCAGCCCCCTACTGTACTCCCTGTACACACATGGCTGTGCCCTCGCTCCCTACTGTACTGCCTACATACACGGCTGTGTCCTCAGCCCCATACTGTACTCCCTGGACTCACATGGCTGTGCTCTCAGCCCCCTACAGTACTCCCTGTACACACACGGCTGTGTCCTCAGCCCACTGCTGTCCTCCCTGTACACCGACGGCTGTGCCCTCGGTCCTACTGCACTCCCTGTACACACACGGCTGTGTCCTCAGCCCCCTACTGTACTCCCTGTACACGCACGGCTGTGGCCTCAGTCCTACTGTACTCCCTGTGCTCTGACAGCAGTTGCCTAAGCCCCCTACCGTATTCCTTGTACACACACGGCTGTGTCATCACCCCGACTGTACTCCCTGTACACACATGGCTGTGTCCTCAGCCCACTACTGTACTCCCTGTACACAGGCGTCTGTGCTCTCAGCCCCTTACAGTACTCCCTGTACACACACGGCTGTGTCCTCAGCCCACTGCTGTACTCCCTGTACACCGACGGCTGTGCCCTCGGTCCTACTGTACTCCCTGTACACACAGGGCTGTGTCCTCAGCCCCTACTGTACTCCCTGTACACACATGGCTGTGCCCTCGCTCCCTACTGTACTCCCTACACACACGGCTGTGTCCTCAGCCCCTACTGTACTCCCTGGACTCACATGGCTGTGCTCTCAGCCCCTACAGTACTCCCTGTACACACACGGCTGTGTCCTCAGCCCACTGCTGTACTCCCTGTACACACACGGCTGTGCCCTCGGTCCTACTGTACTCCCTGTACACACACGGCTGTGTCCTCAGCCCCCTACTGTACTCCCTGTACACACACGGCTGTGGCCTCAGTCCTACTGTACTCCCTGTACTCTGACAGCTGTTGCCTCAGCCCCCTACCGTATTCCTTGTACACATACGGCTGTGTCATCACCCCCGACTGTACACCCTATGCAACAAAAGATGTCACCTCAGCCCCCTACTGTATTTCTGTACACACATGGCTGTGTCCCTCAGCTCGCTACTGTACGCCCTGTACACACACGGCTGTGTCCCTCAGCTCATTACGGTACTCCCTGTACACACACGGCTGTGTCCCTCAGCCCCCTACTGTACTCCCTGTACACACACAGCTGTGTTCCTCAACCCCCTACTGTACTCCCTGTACACACACAGCTGTGTCCCTCAGCTTGCTTCTGTACTTCCTGTACACACACGGCTGTGCTCTAAGCCCCCTACTGTACTCCCTGTACACACATGGCTGTGTCCCTCAGCTCCCTACTGTACTCCCTGTACACACATGGCTGTGTTCCTCAGCTTGCTGTGGTACTCCCTGTACACACACGGCTGTGTCTTCAGCCCCCTACTGTACTCCCTGTACACACAGGGCTGTGTCCTCAGCCCCTACTGTACTCCCTGTACACACATGGCTGTGTCCTCCGCTCCCTACTGTACTGCCTACATACACGGCTCTGTCCTCAGCCCCATACTGTACTCCCTGGACACACATGGCTGTGTCCTCAGCCCACTACTCTACTCCCTGTACACAGGCGTCTGTGCTCTCAGCCCCTTACAGTACTCCCTGTACACACACGGCTGTGTCCTCAGCCCACTGCTGTCCTCCCTGTACACCGACGGCTGTGCCCTCGGTCCTACTGCACTCCCTGTACACACAGGGCTGTGTCCTCAGCCCCCTACTGTACTCCCTGTACACACATGGCTGTGCCCTCGCTCCCTACTGTACTGCCTACATACACGGCTGTGTCCTCAGCCCCATACTGTACTCCCTGGACTCACATGGCTGTGCTCTCAGCCCCCTACAGTACTCCCTGTACACACACGGCTGTGTCCTCAGCCCACTGCTGTCCTCCCTGTACACCGACGGCTGTGCCCTCGGTCCTACTGCACTCCCTGTACACACACGGCTGTGTCCTCAGCCCCCTACTGTACTCCCTGTACACGCACGGCTGTGGCCTCAGTCCTACTGTACTCCCTGTGCTCTGACAGCAGTTGCCTAAGCCCCCTACCGTATTCCTTGTACACATACGGCTGTGTCATCACCCCCGACTGTACTCCCTATGCAACAAAAGATGTGACCTCAGCCCCCTACTGTACTCCCTGTACACACACGGCCTGTCCCTCAGCTCGCTACTGTACTCCCTGTACACACACAGCTTGTCCCTCAGCCCACTACCATACTCCTGTACACACACGGCTTTGTCATCAGCCCCCTACTGTACTCCCTGTACACACAGGGCTGTGTCCCTCAGCCCACTACTGTACTCCCTGTACACACACGGCTGTGTCCCTCAGCTCGCTACTGTACTTCCTGTACACACACGGTTGTGTCCCTCAGCTCGCTACTGTAATCCCTGTACTCACACGGCTGTGTCCCTCAGCTCATTACGGTACTCCCTGTACACACACGGCTGTGTCCTCAGCCCCCTACTGTACTTCCTGTACACACACAGCTATGTCCTCAGCCCCCTACTGTACTCCCTGGGCACACACGGCTGTATCCCTCAGCTCATTACGGTACTCCCTGTACACACACGGCTGTGCTCTCAGCCCCCTACGGTACTCCTGTACACACACAGCTGTGTCCCTCAGCTCGCTACTGTACTTTCTGTACACACACGGCTGTGACCCTCAGTCCCCTACTGTACTCCCTGTACACACACGGCTGTGTCTTCAGCCCCCTACTGTACTCCCTGTACACACATGGCTGTATCCTCCCCTCCCTACTGTACTGCCTACATACACGGCTGTGTCCTCAGCCCCATACTGTACTCCCTGGACACACACGGCTGTGTCCTCAGCCCACTACGGTAGTCCCTGTACACACACGGCTGTGCTCTCAGCCCCCTACAGTACTCCCTGTACACACAGGGCTGTGTCCTCAGCCCCCTACTGTCCTCCCTGTTCACCGACGGCTGTGCCCTCGATACTATTGTACTCCCTGTACACACACGGCTGTGTCCTCAGCCCCCTACTGTACTCCCTGTACACGCACGGCTTTGCCCTCAGTCCTACTGTCCTCCCTGTAATCTGACAGCTCTGGCCTCAGCCCCCTACCATATTCCTTGTACACACACGGCCGTGTCATCACCCCCGACTATGCTCCCTATGCAACAAAAGATGTGACCTCAGCCCCCTACTGTACTCCCTGTACGCACACAGCTGTGCCCCTCAGCTCGCTACAGTACTCCCTGTACACACACGGCTTGTCCCTCAGCCCACTACCATACTGCTGTACACACACGGCTTTGTCATCAGCCCCCCACTGTACTCCCTGTACACACAGGGCTGTGTCCCTCAGCCCACTACTGTACTCCCTGTACACACATGGCTGTGTCCCTCAGCTCATTACGGTACTCCCTGTACACACACGGCTGTGTCCCTCAGCCACCTACTGTACTCCCTGTACACACACAGCTGTGTTCCTCAAAACCCTACTGTACTCCCTGTGCACACACGGCTGTGCTCTCCGCCCCCTAGTGTACTCCCTGTACACACACAGCTGTGTCCTCAGCCCTCTACTGTACTTCGTGTACACACACAGCTATGTCCTCAGCCCACTATTGTACTCCCTGTACACACACGGCTGTGTCCCTCAGCTCATTACGGTACTCCCTGTACACACACGGCTGTGTCCCTCAGCCCCCTACTGTACTCCCTGTACACACACAGCTGTGTTCCTCAAAACCCTACTGTACTCCCTGTGCACACACGGCTGTGCTCTCAGCCCCCTACTGTACTCCCTGTACACACACAGCTGTGTCCTCAGCCCCCTACTGTACTCCCTGTACACACATAGCTGTGTCCCTCAGCTCGCTACTGTGCTCCCTGTACACACACGGCTGAGACCCCCAGCCCCCCACTGTACTCCCTGTACACACACAGCTGTGTCCTCAGCATCCTACTGTACTCCCTGTACACAAGGACTGTGTCCCTCAGCCCCCTACTTTACTCCTTCTACACCCACTTCTGTGTCCTCAGCCCCTACTGTACTCCCTGTACATACACGGCTGTGTTCCTCAGCTTGCTGTGGTACTCCCTGTACACACACGGCTGTGTCTTCAGCCCCCTACTGTACTCCCTGTACACACAGGGCTGTGTCCTCAGCCCCCTACTGTACTCCCTGTACACACATGGCTGTGTCCTCCGCTCCCTACTGTACTGCCTACATACACGGCTGTGTCCTCAGCCCCATACTGTACTCCCTGGACACACATGGCTGTGTCCTCAGCCCACTACTCTACTCCCTGTACACACGCGTCTGTGCTCTCAGCCCCCTACAGTACTCCCTGTACGCACACGGCTGTGTCCTCAGCCCACTGCTGTCCTCCCTGTACACCGACGGCGGTGCCCTCGGTCCTACTACACTCCCTGTACACACACGGCTGTGTCCTCAGCCCCCTACTGTACTCCCCGTACACGCACGGCTGTGGCCTCAGTCCTACTGTACTCCCTGTGCTCTGACAGCAGTTGCCTAAGACCCCTACCGTATTCCTTGTACACATACGGCTGTGTCATCACCCCCGACTGTACTCCCTATGCAACAAAAGATGTGACCTCAGCCCCCTACTGTACTCCCTGTACACACACGGCCTGTCCCTCAGCTCGCTACTGTACTCCCTGTACACACACAGCTTGTCCCTCAGCCCACTACCATACTCCTGTGCACACACGGCTTTGTCATCAGCCCCCTACTGTACTCCCTGTACACACAGGGCTGTGTCCCTCAGCCCACTACTGTACTCCCTGTACACACACGGCTGTGTCCCTCAGCTCGCTACTGTACTTCCTGTACACACACGGCTGTGTCCCTCAGCTCGCTACTGTAATCCCAGTACTCACACGGCTGTGTCCCTCAGCTCATTACGGTACTCCCTGTACACACACGGCTGTGTCCTCAGCCCCCTACTGTACTTCCTGTACACACACAGCTATGTCCTCAGCCCCCTACTGTACTCCCTGGGCACACACGGCTGTGTCCCTCAGCTCATTACGGTACTCCCTGTACACACACGGCTGTGTCCTCAGCCCCCTACTGTACTTCCTGTACACACACGGCTGTGTCCCTCAGCTCATTACGGTACTCCCTGTACACACCCGGCTGTGTCCCTCAGCCCCCTACTGTACTCCCTGTACACACACAGCTGTGTTCCTCAACCCCCTACTGTACTCCCTGTACACACACGGCTGTGTCCCTCAGCTCGCTACTGTACTCCCTGTACACACATGGCAGTGTCCCTCAGCCACCTACTGTACTCCCTGTACACTCACAGCTGTGTCCCTCAGTCCCCTACTGTACTCCATGTACACACACAGCTGTGTTCCTCAAACCCTACTGTACTCCCTGTACACACACGGCTGTGTCCCTCAGCTCGCTACGGTACTACCTGTACACACACGGCTGTGTCCCTCAGCTCGCTACTGTACTTCCTGTACACACACGGCTGTGTCCCTCAGCTCGCTACTGTAATCCCAGTACTCACACGGCTGTGTCCCTCAGCTCATTACGGTACTCCCTGTACACACACGGCTGTGTCCTCAGCCCCCTACTGTACTTCCTGTACACACACAGCTATGTCCTTAGCCCCCTACTGTACTCCCTGGGCACACACGGCTGTGTCCCTCAGCTCATTACGGTACTCCCTGTACACACACGGCTGTGTCCTCAGCCCCCTACTGTACTTCCTGTACACACATGGCTGTGTCCCTCAGCTCATTACGGTACTCCCTGTACACACACGGCTGTGTCCTCAGCCCCCTACTGTACTTCCTGTACAGACACAGCTATGTCCTCAGCCCCCTACTGTACTCCCTGGGCACACACGGCTGTGTCCCTCAGCTCATTACGGTACTCCCTGTACACACACGGCTGTGTCCTCAGCCCCCTACTGTACTCCCTGTACACACACAGCTGTGTTCCTCAACCCCCTACTGTACTCCCTGTACACACACGGCTGTGTCCCTCAGCTCATTACGGTACTCCCTGTACACACACGGCTGTGTCCCTCAGCCACCTACTGTACTCCCTGTACACACACGGCTGTGTCCCTCAGTCCCCTACTGTACTCCATGTACACACACAGCTGTGTTCCTCAAACCCTACTGTACTCCCTGTACACACACGGCTGTGTCCCTCAGCTTGCTACTGTACTCCCTGTACACACACGGCAGTGTCCCTCAGTCCCCTACTGTACTCCATGTACACACACAGCTGTGTTCCTCAAACCCTACTGTACTCCCTGTACACACACGGCTGTGTCCCTCAGCTCGCTACGGTAATACCTGTACACACACGGCTGTGTCCCTCAGCCCCCTACTGTACTCCTGTACACACACGGCTGTGTCTTCTTCCCCCTACTGTACTCCCTGTACACACATGGCTGTGTCCTCAGTCCCTACTGTACTCCCTGTACTCTGAAAGCTGTGGCCTCAGCCTCCTACCGTATTCCTTGTACACATACGGCTGTGTCATCACCCCCGACTGTACACCCTATGCAACAAAAGATGTCACCTCAGCCCCCTACTGTATTTCTGTACACACATGGCTGTGTCCCTCAGCTCGCTACTGTACGCCCTGTACACACACGGCTGTGTCCCTCAGCTCATTACGGTACTCCCTGTACACACACGGCTGTGTCCCTCAGCCCCCTACTGTACTCCCTGTACACACACAGCTGTGTTCCTCAACCCCCTACTGTACTCCCTGTACACACACAGCTGTGTCCCTCAGCTTGCTTCTGTACTTCCTGTACACACACGGCTGTGCTCTAAGCCCCCTACTGTACTCCCTGTACACACATGGCTGTGTCCCTCAGCTCCCTACTGTACTCCCTGTACACACATGGCTGTGTTCCTCAGCTTGCTGTGGTACTCCCTGTACACACACGGCTGTGTCTTCAGCCCCCTACTGTACTCCCTGTACACACAGGGCTGTGTCCTCAGCCCCCTACTGTACTCCCTGTACACACATGGCTGTGTCCTCCGCTCCCTACTGTACTGCCTACATACACGGCTCTGTCCTCAGCCCCATACTGTACTCCCTGGACACACATGGCTGTGTCCTCAGCCCACTACTCTACTCCCTGTACACAGGCGTCTGTGCTCTCAGCCCCTTACAGTACTCCCTGTACACACACGGCTGTGTCCTCAGCCCACTGCTGTCCTCCCTGTACACCGACGGCTGTGCCCTCGGTCCTACTGCACTCCCTGTACACACAGGGCTGTGTCCTCAGCCCCCTACTGTACTGCCTACATACACGGCTGTGTCCTCAGCCCCATACTGTACTCCCTGGACACACATGGCTGTGCTCTCAGCACCCTACAGTACTCCCTGTACACACACGGCTGTGTCCTCAGCCCACTGCTGTCCTCCCTGTACACCGACGGCTGTGCCCTCGGTCCTACTGCACTCCCTGTACACACACGGCTGTGTCCTCAGCCCCCTACTGTACTCCCTGTACACGCACGGCTGTGGCCTCAGTCCTACTGTACTCCCTGTGCTCTGACAGCAGTTGCCTAAGCCCCCTACCGTATTCCTTGTACACATACGGCTGTGTCATCACCCCCGACTGTACTCCCTATGCAACAAAAGATGTGACCTCAGCCCCCTACTGTACTCCCTGTACACACACGGCCTGTCCCTCAGCTCGCTACTGTACTCCCTGTACACACACAGCTTGTCCCTCAGCCCACTACCATACTCCTGTACACACACGGCTTTGTCATCAGCCCCCTACTGTACTCCCTGTACACACAGGGCTGTGTCCCTCAGCCCACTACTGTACTCCCTGTACACACACGGCTGTGTCCCTCAGCTCGCTACTGTACTTCCTGTACACACACGGTTGTGTCCCTCAGCTCGCTACTGTAATCCCTGTACTCACACGGCTGTGTCCCTCAGCTCATTACGGTACTCCCTGTACACACACGGCTGTGTCCTCAGCCCCCTACTGTACTTCCTGTACACACACAGCTATGTCCTCAGCCCCCTACTGTACTCCCTGGGCACACACGGCTGCGTCCTCCGCTCCCTACGGTATCCCTGTACACACACGGCTGTGCTCTCAGCCCCCTACGGTACTCCTGTACACACACAGCTGTGTCCCTCAGCTCGCTACTGTACTCCCTGTACACACACGGCTGTGACCCTCAGTCCCCTACTGTACTCCCTGTACACACACGGCTGTGGCCTCAGCATCCTACTGTACTCCCTGTACACACACGGCTGTGTCCCTCAGCATCCTACTGTACTCCTTCTAGACCCACTTCTGTGTCCTCAGCACCCTACTGTACTTCCTGTACACACACGGCTGTGCTCTCGGCCCCCTACTGTACTCCCTGTACACACACGGCTGTGTCCATCAGCTCGCTATGGTACTCCCTGTACACACACGGCTTTGTCTTCAGCCCCCTACTGTACTCACTGTACACACACGGCTGTGTCCTCAGCCCCCTACTGTTCTTCCTGTACACACACGGCTGCGTCCTCCACTCCCTACTGTACTCCCTGTACACACACGGCTGTGTCCCTCAGCTCGCTACGGTACTCCCTGTACACACAGGGCTGTGTCCTCAGCCCCTTACTGTACTCCCTGTACACACATGGCTGTGTCCTCCGCTCCCTGCTGTACTGCCTACATACACGGCTGTGTCCTCAGCCCCCTACTGTACTCCCTGGACACACACGGCTTTGTCCTCAGCCCACTACTGTACTCCCTGTACACACACGACTGTGCTCTCAGCCCCCTACAGTACTCCCTGTACACCGACAGCTGTGCCCTAGGTCCTACTGTACTCCCTCTACACACACGGCTGTGCCCTCTGCCCCCTACTGTACTCCCTGTACACACACGGCTGTGTCCTCAGCCCCCTACTGTACTCCCTGTACACACACGGCTGTGCCCTCAGCCCCCTACTGTACTCCCTGTACAGACACGGCTGTGTCCCTCAGCCCCTACTGTACTCCCTGTACACGCACAGCTGTGTCCTCAGCCCCCTACTGTACTCCCTGTTCACACACGGCTGTGTCCTCAGCCCACTACTGTACTCCCTGTACACACACAGGGCTGTGTCCTCAGCCCCCTACTGTACTCCCTGTACACACATTGCTGTGTCCTCAGTCCCCTACTGTACTCCCTGTACACATACGGCTTTGTCCTCAGACCCCTACTGTACTCCGGTACACACACGGCTGTGTCCTCAGCCCCCTACTGTACTCCGGTACACACGTGGAGGTGTTGCCAAATTCCAAGCAATGCCAACTATAAGTTTGCTGATGACATCACCAAAGCAGGAGAGATATCAAACAACGATGAGTCTGAACACAGAAAGAAGACAGTGGGTTTGGTGGCATGGTGGAATGATAATAACCTCCCTCTCAAACTCGGCAAACGTAAAGAACTGATCATTGACTTTAGAACGAAAGGTGGGGAACAAGCCACTATCTACATCAATGGTCGAGACAGTGCAGAGTGTCAAGTCCCTCGGAGTGATGATAACTGGCAACCTACCCGGGACTTCTCACATAGGTATGACAGACAAGATGTTTCAAAAACGTCTCTCCTTACTCACTTGGCTCAGGATATCTGGCATGCACTACTTCTACAGATGCACTATTGTGAACATACTGTCCGGGTGCATAATGGCCTGGTACGGCAACACTCTGCCCAAGTCCATCAGAAATTACAGAAGATTGTGTTCACAGCCCAGACTATGACGGACTCCAATCTCTCAACCATTGACTCGATTTACACGGCTCGTTGCCGTAGAAAGGCTGCCAACATCTGTCCAAGATTACTGAGGGAAGAGAGAGAGGAAATAACTAGGGCCATAACAGATATCTTTGTAACATCCTTGAACACAACTGAGGTCCCAGAGGACTGGAAAGTTTCTAATCTCCTTGTTTAAGAAGGGTAGCATGAATAATCCCGTTAATTATAGACCGGTGAGCCTGACGTCTGGGAAGCTGCGAAAGAAGATACTGAGGATTAGGTTCTATTCTCATTTGAATGAAAATGGTCTTATCAGTGATAGGCAACATGATTTAGTGCAGGGAAGGTCATGTCTTACCAACTTAATAGAATTATTTGAGGAAGTGACAAAGTTGATTGATGAGGGAGGGGCTGTAGATGTCATGTACATGGACGTCAGAAAGACGTTTGATAAGATTTCCCATGGTCGGGTAATGGAGAAAGTGAAGTCACATGGTGTCCAGGGTGTGCTAGCTACATGGATAAAGAATTTAATTGGCAAGAGGGGACAGAGCGTAATTGGGGAAGGTAGTTTCTCAAAATGGAGAACTGTGACCAGTGGTGCTCCATTTAAGATGTTTCGAGAAATATACATGAATGGGCAGGGAGCATAGGGATACAGACCTTTAGGTTGAGATGGAGGATTTGGATCGTCGCAGGCTTGGACCGCCGAATGGCCTGTTCCTGTACTGGAATGTTCTTTGTTCTAACATTACCAAAGACACATCATACGCCTGTAAAGATCTCCCACAACCTCTTCCATCAGGCTAAAAGATACAGACGCTTGAACACACAGAGCAGCAAGTTCAGGAACAGCTTCTTCCTAGTTGTTATTAGCCTGATGAATGGGCTCTCCAATCTCAGATAATGCTGATTTTGTTCATATTGACCTCGCCTAGCGCACGCCCTGTGCAGCGTAACCTATATGCGTCTCAGACATGTTTTACAGCCATCGTTCAGTACATCCAGTCTTAACATGATCTTCCTGGATATTTTGGCACAGGACAAAATAAATCCTCATCTCCCTACCCCCAGCTCCCTCCAGTGCTCACGATCAGGTTTCTCCGGTCCTCACCCTCAGCTCCTCCCATTCTCCCCAGCTCCCCTTGACCCTATCCCCAGCTCCCTGTGAGCTTTGTCTCTCACTGTTTCTCTCACACTGCCTATTTCCCTGTGTTTTCCTTTTCCCTGCCTTCTGTTACTTTCCCTGAACGTATTATCTTCCCTTCTCCCTGCACATGCAACTGTTTGTTTCCTTGTTTAGTTTCCTTTCTCTCTTTGACTGACTGTCCATCTGTTTCGCTCGCTGCGTTCTCCCTCCTTCCCTTTGTTTCTGTTTCTTTTTCCTTCGTGGTGATGGTGATGGCTTCTATATTCGTTTGAAGCAGGTGAATGGCTCATTGGTTCGATGTTGGCAATACAATGCATTCAACAAAGTTTTGGTATGGAGGACATAATTTAAAATTATCAGTTAAATTTCAATTGTTGTCAAAACAGCAACCAGAACGTGGGTATCCATTTAACAGCCAATTATTGCATCTAACTATTTTGAAACCGCTCGGCTCACAGTGCTCTGCATACCGGCAACTCAAAGCATTCTGTTCGGGTGCATAATGACCTGACATGGTAACTGCTCTGCCTAGGACCATAAGAAACTACAGACGGTTTTGTGCACAGTCCAAACCATCACGGAAGACAATCTTTCGCCCATTTGTAGTTGTCATTGTCGCAGAAAGGCTGGCAACATCAAAGATCTCCCCCAAAACAGGAATGATATCCTACAAACTCTTCCAACAGGGAGGAGACACAGAAGTTTGAAAACATGGACCAGCATGCTCAGGAACACTTCCTTCCCTACCATTATTAGACTGACAAATTGACATGTCTCACTTTTTAAATAATATTAATCTTGCTAATGTCGATCTTACTTTGCACACCTCCGGTGAAGCTGTAACCATTGTATGCCTCACTCTGTCCAAGGACCCTGTGATCTCTGTTTTCTTGTTTAGAGTCATGTGCCTGCATTACAATAAAAACAAACCTTTCCATTGTACATTTGACGAAAATAAACGAAACCACATCTGATCAAACACTTGGACTGCAGGGGCTCAAGGTCTTCTCAAGGGCAACTGGAAAAATGAACTCATGCTGCCCCAGTCAGAGAGACCCTATGTAATTAATGAATATACGAAGATGACCACACTTAGGGAGGACAGACAGAGGGAATCAAATCGCTTTCAGCATGATCTTGGATATATACAGGTTTCCCTCAGTATTTGTAAGTTGAGTGTTCCTACGAAACCGTTTTCAAGCTGATATGGTGTAAAGTGCAGTAGGACTAATTTATCTGGGAAAAATTTCGGCTTTCTTCGTAAAAGTGAAAATCCTGTTCGGATTTATTTTTGGTTAGCGAAACAATGTCAAAATGTAAGTCAGTCGGAAAGGGAAGTGGCGAAAAGCGAACTTTTGAAAAGTAGGGGATACCTGTATTTACAAGGGCATGATATTCAGGAAGATGGGAAAGCCGAAAAATAGATGAGGTGAATCTCACATTATATTTCCAGCCCAGCTGATCATCACTCTCTTTGTTTGCTGTTTTTCTTCTATATCTCTCTTTCTCTATTGATCCCTCCTTCCCTTCAAAGCAGACTTCCCTGTCAACGGTATTAATCACACTCCTTTCCAGCTGCTTTCAGTTCAGGAACGTTCCCCAGCACTTTCTGTTCGTTTCTTTGCATTTCTTTCTATAATTTCAGATTTAGAGCATCATCCTTTATTTGATTTCACCTTCAATTTTATTAATTCGTGGGATGTTGGTATCTCTGCCAAGGGCAGCATTTGGGACAATCACTCATTGCCCTGACTCTGAGGCCATTCCACAAGCCAATATAAAGTTAAGCAGATTGCCATGGATCTCAAGTCACAATTAACCCAGACCGGGTAATAACACTAGATTTCTTTACCGAAGGTGATCAGTGAAAGATGAAGGTTTTCAGACAAAATGTTGCTTTTATATTTGGTTTTCGTGAAATTCAGTTTTATTCCAATTCTTATCATTTTTATTTCAGTTCTGTCCTCAGCTGTAGTGGACTTGAAACAAATCATTTGAAGCATTATCTTTCGTTCAATAAATTTTGCTCTGAATTACGTCCAGCGACATTCCTACATTCATGCATTGTCCTAATCATGAAGTAACGCGACAAGAGCAAGTTTGTGATTGAGATATTTGTAATTGGGAAAGTGGTCAGAAGAGAGCTTGAAATCTTTAGTCTGAATTTTAGCAACGTACAGCCAATGGTTTGCTCAGCAACAGCACTGACACAGAGATGAAGATTGTGGATATGAGGAGCTGGGAGTGGACAGGTTTGGTGACAGAGAGAACACGAGACATAAGTCAGTTCAGGGCAAAAAGGGATCTCGTGGTTGTGCACAGCTTTGTTCGCAGATGTTTGTGAGGGAGGGGTCTTCAATTCATGAATAATGAATGGAGACTGAATTGAAACTGAAGGCAATAGTTTCTTCCTCTGACAAATATAGGTAACAGAAATTGCAATGAAGTTCAAACTTGTTTATGGGATTATTGAATGGACAGAGGTAGAGAATGCCAACAATAGCGAGAATAGGTTAGTAGCACACCCTCCACCCCGCCCAGAATAGCCATCAGCACTGCTGATATCCGATATGGTAGAAATCCCTAAGAGGGGGAAATCTTGAAAAGACTCTAGGAAAACCTCCTCTCCATTGTTGCAATGTTCCAGTCCGCTATTCTCAGATTAAGATCCATGCAGCTGTTGATCTCTGTTACTGTTGGAGCTGATGCATCTGTTACTACTGTGGGTTAACGCACTGAATGGAGCGCTTATTAATAGGAGAGAGAAACCCTCCAGTGACACAGTTACATTGCACCGAGACTGACATCAATCACGGTCAGAGCAAACAGTCCCAGCTTTCAATACAGCACAGTCAGTTCACATTATATCTGGACTGGACTACATGTTGACATTTCTGACTATTGGTCACATCTCCCATCATCAATTGCTCTAGTGAAGTCAGTTGTGAGGGAGAATAAGAATATTTTCTTTTCGTAGGCTACATGATTCTGCTCTGTTGTCCGTTTACTATGTTGTACCCATCTCTCCAAAAATCCTTCCACCCCCCCCCGCCCCCCAACAAAACAATCACAATCAGGATGTTGTGACTGTGCTGATCTCTCCTCCACGGGACCAAACGCCAGCGAACAGACTGTTACTGGGCACAACCGCCCTGAACATAGACAGGAAGTGTGGACGTCTCTGAATATTCCTCTCACTGCTCTAATAAGGCAACTTTTGAACTTCCATAGGGAATATGCTTCAGTAATTAATTTATATAAATTGACAGACTTCTAAATGCAGTTTTATTTGATGTAAACCGTATTTTTTTACGCATTTTGGCATCTGTCCAAAACTAAAAGGGATAATTATAATGAAAGTATTCATTTAGACTTATGAATTAATGAGTCAGGTTCGAGTGAACATGATATTGGGTGGGAGATAGGGCGGAATGGGAGCAGTGCCTGTGGAGACTGCATGGGCAGTACAATGATATTCCCCAGTCATCATCCCTCTTTCTGACAGACAAAATTAAATCTAATGCATAACAAGGAAACAGCCAACATTTGGGTGATGCAATGCTGAATGACAATGTGAACTAAAAGAATAATATTAAATGTGATAAAGTGAACTATATTTTATACACACACCATTTAGTCATTGGGAATACAGATCGAGTAGGGTCACCGGGCCTGAAATGTTTACTTTGATTTCTCTTCACAGATACTGCCAGACCTGCTGACCTTGCCCTCTAAGTTCTGATTTTCTTTTTGTTTGAGATTTAACATATTGTTCATATCTGGCAGGATACTTACAATAAAAAAAGCAGACACTCATAACAAAATGTGAAGGGCAATGGGGCCAATACAGGAGACTAACAGTAGAGATAGTCATTCCAAGCTGGAAGAGACAATGGGTTGTGTTCCCCCCACTTTTGCTGTAAATAATTCTGTGATATGTAATCAAAACCTTTGGAGACAGGGTAGACAAGTTTGCTCAAATGGTCACAGAGTGCTCCACCATAAATAATCTATTCCTATTATCTCATGAAATTTCAGCTGCATCTAAAATGTCTTTTTAAACAAAGTGGAGTTCCTGAGATTTACAGGGTCATCAGAAAAAATATTCTTTTTTCCTTTGAATCTTAAAGAAGAAACAGATTTCGGCCATAACAGAGGTGTCCCAGACACACCAACCATAATAGGAACAGGAAAGGACTACATTGTCCATATATAACCAAATTCAGCATGTAGCCCTGTCAAGAAACATGAAATATAGTGATACGGAAACATGAAATACAAACTGAAAATGATGGCAGATGAGGAAGTATCTGCAGAGTGAAACAGAGTTAACATATCGATTATGCTGTGACACTGTTCTGAAAAAGTCATATTGAAATCAAATGCTAATTCTGCGTATCCCTGCTCAGAGGGTGCCAGACCTGCTGAGTTTCCCTCTATCGATTTCTTTTTCTTTCTGAACTGTGACAAATTGACTGGTCTGAACGATATAAGTAAAGTTGCTATCTCAGTTGAATCTCGAATATTAGTTTATGGGCATTAAATGAGAAATTACAAAGTTCCTGTGTTTGACAGAGCTCCAAAAATCCATGACGTATTGCATTGTGATACAAAAACATTGTGAGACATTGTTGAAACAAAACCCCAAGTTCCTGCAAAAGGTCTGCAGCATCTGTGATGGGAAATCAAAATTAATGTTTCTAATTCAGTGGCCCTTCCTCAGAACGGATGGTAGTCCTGAAAATGTTGATTAATATACAGCAGAAGCTGAATAACTGTTCATGAAAACTGTTAGTAGCTAACAATAGGGGGTGAGTAATGGAAGGCCACGTGAGAACTAGGCCTGGTGTCTGGGTCGGGGGCATTGAGGAGTTCAGTCCCTAAAATTATTGACCATTATTTTGAGTGTGAATGTCTGCAGGGTCCACCCGCGGAAAATGAGGTGTTGTTCTTCCAGCTTGCGTTGAAATGTCCTGGAACACTGCAGCAAGCCTGACACAGAGATACTGGCCAGGGAACAGGATGGGGTATTAAACTGGCAGGCAACTGGAAACTCAGGGTCTTTTGCAGAGGTACAGCTTGGATATTCAGTGAAGTGGTCACCCAGTCTACCTTTAGTTTCCCCACTGTAGAGCAGATCACAATGTGAGCAGCGAACGTAGTAGACCGGGTTGTGGGAAATGTTGGTAGGATGCTGCTTCACCTGAAAGGTATGTTTGGACCTTAGATAAAGACGAGGGAGGAGGTAAATGGGAAAGTGTAACAGCTTCGGCAGGGGAAAGTGAAGTGTACCTGTGGTGGGGCCTGGGGGAGGTGGTGTGTGTGTGTGGGGGGGAGGTGTTGGCAGTGAATAACGAGTGGACCAGGGTGTCCTGGAGGAAATGGTCACTTCAGAAGGCGGAAAGGGGAGAGGAGGCAAATATGTGTCTGGTGTTGGCATCTTGCTGGAGGTGGGAGAATGCAGACTGATGATCTTCTGCATGTGAATGCTGGTGGGATGGTAGGTAAGGATAAGGGAAACTCTAACGCTGTTGCAGCAGGGAAGAAAGATGCCGAGGGTAGAAGTGCAGGAGGTGGGTCGGAACTGGTTGAGATCCCTGTCAATAACAGTGCTGGGGAGTTCTCGGGTGAGGAAGAAGGTGGACATATCAGAGGCCACATTTTTGAAGTTGACATCATCAGAAGCAATGTGGTGGAGACGGAGGAGCTGAGAGAATGGAATGGAGCCTTTCTAGGAAACAGGGTGTGAGGGTGCATACTCCAGGTAGCTGTGGGAGTTGGTCGGTTATTACTGGATATCAGTGACCGGTCTATCCTCAGAAATAGAAGCAGAGATATCAAGTAAAGGAAGGGAGGAGTCAGAGGTAGAGAGGTGAATGTGAGGGAGAGGTGCAAATTGGAAACAACGAACTTTTCCAATTCTGGACAAGAAAGAGGAGCAGCAGCGATGATAATATCTACATATTGGAGAAAGAGTTATGGATGGGGGCTGGAATAGAACTGAAAATAGAATGACCTACGTACCCCATGAAGAAACAGGTATAACTTGGGACCACGTATGTATCCATACACCCCCTCTGTATGGGAGGAGCAGGCTGAAGCAATGGGTCTGCATGGGCAGTTCAGTTTGTGGATTTTCAGGAGGAGATAAAAGCGAACTCTGCTATCAGAGGGCCAGCAGCTTCGGGACTGTTAGGTGGGGTGAGTAGGGGTGGGTGGGAGGTGTGGGCCAGTGAGTGGGAATCTCCAGATGAAATGTGGTCAGATTTAGTAAATAAAATAGCCTGATGTGTCATGGTAGAGTTATGGATCAGCAGGTGACGTGTGGAGGTATCCGAGAGCTGGCACTCAGCCTCTGAAATGTAGAGGTGAGTCCACCAGACTACAGCAGCACCACCCTTATCGGCACAGGCTGAATAACACAGTCAGGGTTGGATCGAAGCATACAGCGTACAGTCTGTTCAGAGGGTGATAGGTTGGATAGGGAGAGGGGGAATACAGAGAATTTAAGACAAGTAAACTCACATGGAAAGTTATCAATGAACATATTGAGTTCAAGTAAATGCCAGAGGAATGGATCCAGGTGGAGGGAGAGTGTTGGAGCTGGGCGAAGCGTCTATGGGATGGGGAGTGGACTCTTGTCCAAAGAAATGGACACCGAGGAGAAGATGGTGGAAGAGGAGTTCAACATTCTGTCGTGCCTGAAATTCATGAAAGTGGGGGCGCAGAGGGATAAAACTGAGACATTTGCTGAGTACAGAACATTCAGCATTAGAGCGTGGAAGGTTAGGAGGGATGGTGAATACACGACAGGAGGTGGGCTTGGGGGAGGGAATGGAGTCAGAGCACAGGGCATGGTGGTGTGGCAGGTTCCAGAGGCTCATAGGCATCTCTAAGTTATTCCATCTTGTGGGCCTCGTATATCTGGTGAGCATGGCAAATGAGCTGGAGAATGAAGTAGAATTGGGGAATGGTGCAGCCTTGAGTCAATGCGATGTGATGCTGTTAGACAGAGAAAATGTTGATCTCAGTGGCAACGATACCGCACGACCAGTCTTCAGAAAGTAAATGATTGAAGATAATCTGAATCGTTACCTTATTGTAATGCTCTGATTTCATTGGAGTGACACTCAACCAGCAAGGTTTTACTTTTCTGAGACTTTAGACCAAACTGTGAAAACTGATGTATCTTGATGTTATTAATAAAACAAATCCATTCATGGTTTTGTAAGGCACTAGCAAGGGCAGAGTTTATTTGTCATTCCCAATAGCTCTGGGTAAGGTGTCATTGTTCATTGAGGAAATTACCAGCACAGAATTTCCTCTGATTCCCATTAACCACAGTTTGCTGAGGGGGTATGATGTGACATGAATCAAATGCTACTTTGATGGCAAGGGAAGTTAGTCTGATCTCACCTCAACTGATATTGGAAAATAAGTTAAAATACTAAAGAGCAAAAAGGATAGACCACGGCTTATTGAACAATGTGGTCACTGTCCTCGCAACATTTAAGGACAAACAGATGCATGGACTTCTGATTCTGAGGAGAGTTATTTCCTATTTGGGATGAGGCTGCTTGGTTAAGCACTGTGACAGAAAGACAGAAAAAGAAATGTTCCACTCTGTATGGGGAAAATATCTCACCCTATTCACGGTGCATTGGACAATGACAGAAATACACGATTAAACATTGGGCATTGATCATCTCACTCTCATCATTTTTGATGACCAATAGCAGCACAGAAGCCAGGAGCTCCCATCACCCCAGTTGAAAAGCAAAAATGGGTAAGAGATGGCCAGTAGAAGTGGGAGTAACTAGGGAACTGGTGTAATTTACAGTGGGAGTGGCAGAAGAAGGGTGTGAAGAGATATCATCAGTGGAAGAGTATGTGGCAGCAGAAGGGGTCGTGCAAGGGAATTAGGAGTGTAAAAAAAGAGTAGGAACGGGAGGAAGAATGGCTAATGAAGTTTTAGTGACTGGGTAAAGCTTGTTTTTGGAAAAGTGAGGTTGGGTGAAAACCACCACTGTTCAGGAAAATTGGGATCGGATTCCATTGAAAATTAAAATTTGATGCACTTCTTTTTCTATCACTTGATGCTTTATCATATTGTACATTCACTCTGTAGTTTTGTATCTCCATCAAATGCAGGTGACGTGTTACCCCCGGTGTTGTGTCTCAACATTTTTGAATTTTTTTTAACAGTATGTATTTGCTTCCAATCCAAGGTAGACATAAAAATATGATTTGATCTCCTGCAGTTTGTCCATAACATGGAATTTAATTGAATATTTTCCTCATCACATTAGCTGATTCAAGAAATGAATCAGTGTCCATACTGCAGATGAAAAATTTCTTCAGTTTTCACTATTGTTACAAAGGACAGCGCCACACAACAGGCTAATGTTCCAGTGCAAGGTGCCAAACCGAAGTTCTCCCTAAATTAGGTACACGCTTTATGAATAAGACATGCTGAGGGACAGAGTGTAAAAGGTGAATTTAACTTTGTGTCGAAAATGGTATTTTCAGCACCTTCATAATAGGTGTTAAGTACATCACTCTGTAAATTCCCCAAAATAAGAACAACAAGAGACTGGAATTTTTAATTATTCCTTTGTAAACAACATGTGGAGAACAGGAAGGAAATCAAGGTTTGTTTGTGATATTCATAAATGATGATGGTGAGAATGTGGAAGATGGATGGAAGTGGAATGATAACTAATGTTGGGGATGACACAAAGATTAGCTGGGTGCTTCACAGTGAGGAGGACAGGGTTAGGCTACAGGACGATATAAACAAATGATTTCAATATCCAGATTTATGGCCGATGAAGTGTAACACTGATAAATGTGAGAGGATGCACATCTAAATTAACAAGACAAGTGAGACCTCAAACTTTGAAGAGCGAGGGCTAAACTTGCTCCTTTTTTCTTTGAAGCAGGGAAGGTTGAGGAGGGAACATGGTACAGGTGTACAAGAGAATAAAGGGTGTGGAGAGGATGAACAGACAGCAGCTATTGAGAGGGGATTTCTGGAGTCTGTATTGAACTGAGAGGGTGGCACAGACATAGAATATAAAGTTCCTATGTGTGGAAACAGGCCCTTCGGCCCAAAAAGTCCACACTGATCCTCCAAAGAGTAATCCACCCAAACGCATTCCTCCTATATTTACCTCTGATTAATGTACCTAACCTACATGTCTCTGAACACTTTGGGCAATTTAGCATGGCCAATTCACTTATCCTGCACATCTTTGGATTATGGGAGGAAATCGGAGTACCTACAGGAAACCCACACGGATATGGGAGGAATGTGCAAAATCCATTCAGGCAGTCACCCAAAGCTGGAATCAAACCTGGGTCCCCAGCGCTCTAAGACAGGCGTGCTAACCACTGAGCCACATTTCTGCCCCTAATAGCATGTGTCTGGAATGCATTTCCTAGGCGGGTGATTGATCAGGTAATCTCACAAACGTTAAAAAAAATGCCTTTGGATATGCACTTGGTGATGCAGGCTCGCATTTTCATTCAATGATTCTATGTGGTGGCAGCCACGAACACACAGATATATTCTGAAGCAATAGCTAATGGCAGTTCCTAGTTTGTTCCATTGACTACTCAGTAAATGAGCCTCCAGTGAAGTGCTGGTATTATTTCCCACTTTCTATTTAAATGTTTCGGTTTCCTTGAGTTGGTAATGTAATTACCGGTGTCCATGATGTCATTTCCTGCCCTTTTTCTCAAAGGATGATAGGTGGAGTCAAAATTGATGTGTTTGTTGATGGAGTTCCAGTTGGAATGCCATGTTTCCAGGAATTCTTGTGCTTGTCTCTGTTTGGCCTGTCCTGGGATGGATATGCAGACCTAGTCAAATTGGCGTACTTCCTCATCAGTACGTAAGGTATTCGTATTGGGATCATATCTTTTGTAGCTAGTTGATGTTCATATATCCTGGAGACTAGTTTTCTGCTTGTTTTTCCGTTGTGGTGTTTGTTAAAGTTCTTGCAAGGCTTATTGTTCCTGGAGCAGAACAGACAAAGATGTGAATTTATTGCGGTGCTCAAAAGTATGAAAAACGTTGCAGAGTAGAAAAAGAATACTCGATTAGTAGGCATTATAGCATCAAGGAATTCTAATTTCAAGGTTGTCAGTAAAAGGGCTAGAAGTGAAATAAGAGAAAACGTCTTTATTTAGAGAGTTGTTACGAATTGGAGTTGACCGGCTGGGAAAGTTGAGGATGAAGATTCAAAAGAGAACTGGATATATGTTTGGAAATTATGAATTTAACGGACAACAGAGAGAGAGCTGGCAAATGGGAGGTGCTTGGGAGATATTTTTGGAACTGATGCATACGTAATGGCCAAGGGTTCCTCCTGTACTTTAAAGTTTTGTCCTCTATCATGTGTCAGCTGTAAATAAATGTCAGTATCCAATTGTTTCACTGTGTAAATGCTCGCAAATATCTGATTACTTGGTGCAGCGTAAGCATTTAAAATGCAAGTATTGCAAGGTCAGCTTCATTATGAAGTCTAATTACTAGTCAGAACATGAATATTTTACATGTTGTATTCCCATTACTAAAACAAATATATCATTGCTTTGTCACAAAACCCTTTGGAAAGCTTTGACTTTTCACTGACACAATATCATGTTCGTTGCTTTTTTTAACTCTCCACGTTTCATATTAAACATCGTTCATTCTAAAAATTGGAAGTTTTCAAATTATTACTCACTAAAATTTGATAATGCAAATAATTTATTTAGTTTAATGTTCACAGTCCATGGTGAATCATTGCAATTTTTAAATTGCTGGCAAATAGCTGAAGATCGTACATTTCAGTGAGAAAATAAACTGATTGTTTACATATAAATGTATAAGAACCCTAATTCTATTTGTATGTTCAGTCGTTTGCTCATTCCGAACATGTTATCATTCAGAAACCAACCACTTTAAAAATATTGGAGTGGCAAAACATTGCTTTGAATCCTGACATTGAATGTCTAATTCTGATTACCACAAGATGTATGTTCTTTCCTCGATAAAATAAAATGTACATACTTTATTTCTGTGTTAGAAAATCTTGTCAGGAGTTTATATTTTAGTTCCATAAATATAGAATCAACAGAATTGATTGAACAGATTCTAGTTCAGTTGAATGATTATCGTTCACATCTTATTTTTGCCTAATTCATGGAATATAGCAAACATCCGACTATTGTTTGGCTCAGTAAACCCACCACCTTGCAATGAGCTACGCTGAAAATTGCTTCAAATAGATCTGAAATCATTTACAGTGTTATTGGACCTCACAGCTGCCTGAGATACACAGAGACCCAGTCGCCTTTTCCAAAATCTGTGCATTGAGTTTCTAACCTGGTTCGGGGCAGTCAGTCAAACATTTCTTCAAAACAAATAATTTGGAATCCACCTTGGGCAGGGGGAGGACCCGCCAACTGATCTCAGTGGAGGTACAAATGTTGTCCAGGTTAAATACTAATGGCTGACCAGCAACCAAGTTTTAAAATTCATCTTCAGTCAGAGCCTGGCCCAGAGAGCAGACGTGTTGACATGGAGAGCCAGAATCACACCATACAAGTTACCTATGGTGATGAAATCTGACCTGCCTCCAAGATTCCATACACCTGCACCCCGGGTGAAGACGTTAACAAGTTGACAATCTATTGCAGTGCCTTGTGCCTCACAAAGAAACCTCTAAATCCATATCCAATAAATGTCACCTTCACATTCTCCAGTGTCAAAATAAATTTGTACATCTCTGAATGGTCAGAGATTACTACATGGGTCACACAGTAGAATGTATGTGAAGTAACCAGCAGCAAACGGCAATCCAAAAATCACATTAATAACTGAACTTTACGGATTCTGTCTGGTTTAAGTTACCACACATATTAGACTGGCTTTCAGGTGACTGTAACAATGCACACCATAACTGGAGGATTTGGCCTTACACCGCTCCACAGCTTCCTGATCTCACACACATCATTCCCTCACACATTCAACAACTGATGACAATCCACAAGCTGGGTGAAACTGGTAACACAGAACAGTGCAGAACAGTGCAGCACTGTACAGGCCCTTCGGTCTTTGACGTTCTGTCGACCTTTGATCCTACTCTAAGATCAAACTAACATACATACCTTTCATTATTCTATCATTCATGTACCTATCCAATTATATATCCCAAATATAGTTGACTTTACTGCAACTGCTGGCTGTTCCTTGTACACACCCACTCCTCTGTGAAAGAACCTAACTCTGACATCACCCCTAAACCTTCCTTCAATTACCTTAAAATCATACCCCGTCGAGAGTCATTTCCACCCTGGCAGAAAGTAAATGGCTATCCACTCTATCGATGTCTCTCATCAACTTGAACACCCCTGTCAAGTCACGTTCCATTCTTCTTCGTTCCAATGAGAAAAACACCCTAGCTCCCTCAAATTTTCTTTGTATGACATGCCCTCCAGTCCAGGCAACATCTTGATAAGTCTCCTCAGCACCCTCACCAAAGCTTCCACGTCTTTCCTATAACGAGGCAACCAGAGCTGATCACAATATTCTAAGTTGGTCTCACCAGGGCTCCATAGAGTAGCAGCATAACCTCGCAGCTGTTAAACTCAATCCCTCGGCTAATGAACACATCAAACAGATCCTTAACAACCTTATTAACCTGGGTAGCAACTTTGTGGGAGCTATGTCATGAACCATATGATTCCCCTGTTCCTCCACAATGGAAGAATCCTGCCTTTAACCCTGTATTCTGCATTCAAATTCGATTTTCCATAATGAATCGTATCCCATTTTCCATATCGAACACCATCTGCCACTTCGCAGCTTTTTATTGCATCCTGTCAATGTTTCTGTTGCAAACTACAACAGCCCTCCACTCTATCTACAGTTCCACCAACCTGTGTTACATCATCAAACTTACTAACCTACCCTTCCACTTCGTCATCCTCGTCATTTATGAAAATCACAAACAGCAGAGGTGCCAGAACCGATCCTTATGGAACACCACTGCTCACCTAGTTCCACACTGAATACTTCCCATTTACCACCGCCCTCTGTATTCTATGGGTTAGCCAATTCTATATCCAGGCAGATAGGTCTCCCTGTATACCATGCCTCCTTACATTCTGAATGAAACTACCACCTTGTTAAAATCCATGCACTCCGCATTCACTGCTCTACCTTCTTCAGTGTGCTTCATCCCATCCTCAAATAATCAAATAAGAGTTGTGAGGTATGACCTGCCCCTCATAAATCCATGCTGACTATTTCTAATCAAACCTTGTTTTTCCAGAATCCTCTCCAATAGTTTGCCCAATACTGATGTAAGACTGACTGGTCTGTCATTCTCAGGAAAATCCCTGTTTCTTTGCCTGAACAAGGGATTACATTTGCCACCCTCCAATCAACCGACGCTACTCCAGTGGAGAGTGAAGGTGCAAAGACCATCGACAAAGGCACAGAAATCTCTTCACTCTCTTCCTGTAGTAACCTAGAGTGTTTCCCGTCTGGCCGAGGGATTTATCTATCCTTATGTTTGTACTTCAAACAGTCTGTATTTCACCTCAACTTTTTACTCCCTGTCCAACCAAATGATTGACGGCTTTCCATTTCAGGACTCTGTATAGTGCTGCCTTCCTGAGCAAGTATGGTTCCCTATATCATGTGTATTATGGAATGGAAAACATGGGAAGCTTTGACTCTGCTGCTCCTCAGATGCAGCCTGACTGCCTGTGCTTTTCCAGCGCCACAATTTTCGACTCTGATCACCAGTCCTCACTTTCTCCATCACTGAGGGCTGTCCCTTCTGCACACGGAGCAGGGAACTAATCAGCAGAAACTCGTTGTATCTGGAGCTGACTATTCAGTTCTGGAAAGTTGCATTTGATGAACACATTTACTAAAAAGGAATTTCACATTCAACAAATATTCATTCAGTCCAAGAGTTGCAGTTTTGGTTCATGAATTGGACAGGTTGATAACGAACAGTGAATGACTGAAGAACCCCGAAGTACAGAGTATTCAAGGTGATATATTCCAGCTTGGATGTGCTTTACCTTGATGCTGGTAAAATTATCAGACAGACAGATATGATAAGGAAACGAGGTGACATGTGGAAGTGTGACATTTTTGCCATTACAGAGATGTGTTTGAGGGAGGTCGGAGCTAACAACTCAATATTCTGTGGTACCAGCACAAGAGTCAGGACTGAAGAGAGGGTAAAAGAGGAGGTGGTGGCTTATTAATTATGGAGTTAGTTACTGGCGTAAGAAGGGACGATATCTTGAAAGGATCTTCTAAAGAGACTTGGTGGTTCGAGCTCAGGATCAAAACCATGACAGAAAAACTGCTAGGGATATATTATAAACCCCCAGATAAAGGACAGTACCGGAGCAGGTATAAAACCAAGTTATTGAGGTGTGTAAAACAATAATCGGATAGTTATATTCAGGCATTTCAATTTCAAACATTCATTCGATCAGTGATAAATTTTTAAGAGGGGCAGGTGTTTTTAAATTTATTCCAGACAGTTTCTTGTATCAACATAGAGCAACTTAAACAATGGGCCGTGCAGTGCTGGGCCTCACTGTGGGGAATAAAGCCAGTCAGCTGTTCCAGGCGGAAGTGGGAGAACATTACAGGACCAGTGAATGCGATATCACACATTTTGACTTTGCGAATGAAAAGACCCCAAAAATGTTAGAAAAATAAGAGCTTTTTGCATTGAGGAGACAGATTTTATGGGAACAAATGACAGGATCTGGCCCAAGTGCAATTGTTTCTGTGTGAAACTGTAGCAGAACAAGGTGGAGCGTGGGTGGGGAGATCATTTGACTAAAATGGAATTGATGACAGTGTCGGTGCAGCATGTTACACCGAAGATAAAACTTAGGAAAACAAATCCAGAGAATATCAGATGTCGACACAAATTCCGAACAGGATGAAAAAGGAAAGAGAAGTTTAAATCTGGTACCAAGTGAGCAGGTCAATGAAGGTCCTAAAATAATATAGCAAGTGGAGGGCTAAACTTAAACTATCAGTGGAAGAGCCGAAGGAGGGTTGATAAAACATTAACGGGTAAGATTAGCAAGAATCCACAGTCACTTTTTTTGGTTTATTAAGGGGAAGAGGATAACGCGGGAAAGAATGGGAGTTTTAGAGACTAAGGGGACAGCCTGTTCACAGTGCCAGAGAATATGTTAAACACACCCTTCGAATCGGTCTTCAGTTTGGAGAAGCAGTTCCTGGATTCAGGGAGAGTGACCGTTCGACCCTTGAGCAAATTGACACAGGAGCTGAGGAAGAATTGGAATTTTATGCAAGATGGACTGGGTAAATCACCAGATTAAAGACCACGAAGTCTCACATCAGTGAGAGGGAAACAATTGTAGAAAATTCGGAGGACTGTTGAGGCTGCATCATTAAATATCTTCAAGGCTGAGACAGACAGATTTTTATACAAGCGTTACGGGGAAAAGACAGGAAAGTGGAATGGGGGATTAACAAAATAATATAACCTAATCGAAGGAAAAGCAGACTCAGTGAGCGGATAGACATATTGTTGTCCCTACGTCTAATGGTGTTCTTTTCCAATAACCTTGTGTTCACAAGAACATCAACCTCTCTAACTATGGAATGAGACACAGTTTGGAATGCAATTGAGGGATTCAAGGAATTCATAAACGCAATACAAATAGACAGAAAGTACGAGAGGACTGTAACAACACGGATTGCCTGTTAGGGTGAGGATTTGCATCGACACAATCACCACTACCAGAAGAAAGACGTCAGCAAGACACCCTCCAAGGCCAAGAGCAGACCTGCACTGGGGAGCAGGTAGTCTGGGGCCAGGTGTCAAGGAGTGCTGAAGACCTAAACACTACATCACTGTGGTGTCTCCTTCCTTCCCTGACCAAAATTAAATTTGGAGGAGTAGAGGGACATGCCGTTGGTAGTAGAGTAAGCAGGAAAGCTTTGACATGAGAGGCTTCGGATAGCTCAGCTCAGCGACATGTACAGGTAAATTTAAATAAAGTCTTTTAACTTTATTGTTACAGCAGTCGAGATGGCATTTAGGGCAGTTGCACTCTCCATCTTGTGAGATGTGGTAGCTCAGTGAGAATTCAAACATCCCTGATGGCTACACGTGTGGGCACTGCACCCAGCTTCAGCTCCTGGGAGACCGTGTTAGGGAGCGACGCTGGGCGGCAAGGTGGATCATGGGTTAGCACAGCTACCTCAGAGCACCAGTGACCAGGGTTCAAATCCCGCCTCGGGCAACTGTCTGTGTGGAGTTTGCACATTCTCCCCTTGTCTGCATTGGTTTCCTCTGGGTGCTGCGGTTTCCTCCCACAGTCCAAAGATGTGCAGGTTAGGTGAATTGATCATGCTTAATTACCCGTAGTGTTGCGTGTAGGGGAGTGGGTCAGGGTGGACTGCTCTTCGGTGGGTCGGTGTGAACTTGTTGGACCGAAGGGCCTGTTTACACACTGTAGGTAATCTGATCTAGGATGCACCGAGGATCATCCGAGATACTGACAAATTCATAGACACGCCCCTAGTTATGTTTCTTTAATGACTGTAATATTTCAGTCCATCATTCATCGTCCTGAGTTCATTAGCCTTACCTGTCAGTCCTGTTGTATTTAAATGAACACAACTTAATCCAACAGGCGTTCCTTGCTTCCTGTCATGTTCCAGGCAGAGGGTAGATGGAGGACCACCAGGAATGACAAAGGAAGTAGGCAGGGATTGCAGGAATCCCCTGTGGCTATTACCCTCGAAAACAAGTAGACCATTTTGGATTGTTGGGCGCAATGTCCGTTCAGGGGAAAGCAACAGTTGCCAGGTTGGTAGTACGACCACTGGCTCTTGGGCACAGCAGGAAAGGGTAAAGGTGAACAGGCGTTAAAGTTAAGAGGATCGATTGTTAATGGGACAGATCAGAGATTCTGTGGTCGCAAACGGGAATCCAGGATGGTGCGTTACCTCCCAGGTGCTAGGGTCCAGGATGTCTCCAATTGGCTGCAGAACATTCTCAAGGGGGAGGGTGAGCAGAAGAAAACATGATGCACGTTGGCACAAATGATATCCGTAGAAATAGGGATGAGGTCCTGCAGCATAACTACAGAGAGCTTTGAGAATCATTCTTTAAAAATACCTTGACAGTGATAATCTCCTGAGAGGGAGATTAACGTCAGAGAATTGCACTGGACGGGATTCCAATATCTTGGCGGCCAGTTTTGCTCGAGTTACAAGGGAGGGTTTAAACTAGATTGGCAAGTGGTCATATCCTCAAGGGCAGGGAGGCAAGTGGAAGGAGATACAATAATCAGAAATAGTAAGGTTAGGCTGGAAAACGACAGAGAGTAAGTCGTGCCTTTTGGATTAAATTGCATCTGTTTCAATACACGAGGGCTGACAGGTAAGGCCGATGAACCCAGGGTGTGGATATGTAGGTGGGACTGGGAAATTATAGCCATTACAGAAATATGGCTAAGTGATTGAAAGGACTGACAGCTTAATGTGCTAGGGAACAGGTGCTTTTGGTGAGACAGAGATGGTGGAAGGAGGGGAGGGGGAGTTGCATTTCTGATGAAGGGGAGTACCACAGCAGTAATCAGAGATAAAATAACTGATGAATCACCCAATGAGGCTTTGTGGGTGGAGTTAAGAAATAGGAATGTAATGGTGAGGTGTTGGGGTTGTAATATAGGCCCCCAAAGAGTCAACAGGAATCAGAGTAACAAATATGCAGGGAGAGAGGGGAGACCTGCAGGAGCAATAGGGTTATCATACTAGGGGATTTTAATTTTTCTAATACAGATTGGAACGGCCAGAGCATTAAGGGATTTGATGACATAGAATTAGTTAAATGCATCAGGAACGTTTCCTCAAGCAGTATATAGAGTGTCCTACTCGGGAAGGGGCAAAACTCGAACTTTTCTTAGGAAATAGGGCTGGACAGGTGACTGAATTAATAGTGGAGGAGCACTTTGGGACCAGTAACCATAGTTCTTTTAGTTTTCATATAGTTATGGAGAGGGACAAAACTGGTCAACAGGTTCATGTTCGAACTTCGGGCTTGGCTCAGTTCTAGGCTGCTGGGATCAAGGGAATCCATGGATGCATAAAAGAGATACAGGATTTTACTGAAGAAGGACATCAGTCGGGTGAAAAGGGGGCAAGAAAAAGCCTTGGCTGAGAAGATTAGGATGAATCCAAAAAGGTACTTAAATATATTAAAAGAAAAAGCAATAACTGGAGAGAAAATAGGACCCATCAAAGACCAATGTGGACAAGTATGTGTGGAACTATAAGAGATGGGTGAAATCCTCGACGAATATTTCTACTCTATGTTTACCGTGGAGAAAGACATGATGACTTGAGAACTTGAGGAAGTTAGTCGTGATATCTTAGGGACAATACATGTCATAGTAGAGGAGATTTGGACGTACTAGAATGTTTGAAAGTGGATAAATCTCATGGTCCTTACTCAATATATCCAAGAACACCTCAAGTGGCTCCAGAAGAATTTTCGGCGACCCTGGACTATAATGTTGATCATCACTGACCACAGTGGACGTCCTGGAAGACTGGAGGGTAGCAAATGCCATGCCCTTATTCAAGGAGAACTGCACAAAAAAAGCCTTGGAACTACAGATCAATAGGTTTAACATCCGTGGTAGGTAAGTTACTTGAGAAGGTTCTGAGGGATAAGATGTACATGCATGTAGAAAGACAGGCTTTGATTAGGAATAGTAAGTGTGGCTTTGTGCGAGAAAGTTTTTGCTTGACAATTTTCTTAATGAAATTGGATGAAGTGACCAGGAAGATTGACTTGGGTGGGGCAGTAGACGTCGAAACACGTGATGTTGTAAAAGCACAGCAGGTCATGCAGCATTTGAGGGGCAAGAGATGTCTCTTTCGGACATAGGCCCTTCATCAGGAACGTCCAATACATCGATTCTCCTGTTCCTGTGATGCTGCCTGACACACCGTGTTTTTCCAGTAGCACACTTTTTGACACTGATCTCCAGCAACTGCCGTGCTCACTTTCTCCAATGGCGGTAGATTAAGTCAATATGGATTTCAATTACACCAGAACAGAATGAGGCCTTTCAGCCCCTGGAGCCTGATATACAATTACAGGAGGAGGCCAATAAACCCCCCGGGCCTATAAAACTGTAACCAGATCATGCAGCACCAGTATCCTGTTACACAGCAACAGGATCAGTCTATTCAGTTACTTGAAGTCAGTAACACAGGAAATGGAAGAGGCCGCAAAGTGACTGGACTATGGGGTTTACTGGAATAAAACCAGGCTACATAGCCCATCAGACCTGCACTTCCATTCAGTAAGTCAGGGCTGATTTGTACTCGGCCGCAATTACTCTTTTATGCCCAATTCTTTGTAGCCCTCGACTCTCTGACGGGTCAAAATCCACTGACACCCACTCGCACCCCCCAAACATTTCAGTGCTTTGGCCTCCCCAACTGTCTGGTCCCAACCGTCACTACCCTCTGAGAGAAGGAAACACTCCCCACACATATACCTTGGCCTATTGAAATGGATAGAAGATATGAACAAAGCGTAAAGTGACTGGCCCTGATATCATGGCAGTATTTGATTGAGCGAGATGTCAAGGAGACTGAACAAAATTGAACTTAATGGGAATTGTTGTAATCTCCCCACTGGTTGAATCATTCAGAACACAATGGGGCTGGTGGACATCAATCCTCCCAGTCCCTGGATATCTCTGTGGGCAATCCTCAGGGTAGCTTCTTCGGCATAAACATCTTCAGCTGCGTCATCAATGTCTTCCCCTCTGTCATACGATCAGAGGTGGGGATGTTCTGTGAAGATTATACAGTATTTAGAACAATGAGTCACCTCCTAACGCACTCAGGTATCAAATCTGGACAACATTCAAGCTTGTGCTGCTAATGTAAAGGTAACATTGATCAAAAACACTGCTGGGCACTAAACATTTCCATGGTTAAAAGAAAGAGGAACTCCTTCAGCAACTGTAGCTGGTTTCACAGTAATATTAGAAAGCCATTCCACCCATCTGATCTGTTGGATAGCAAGAGGCGCAATGCGGTCACTCACTCCTGCCTGTTACACAAGAAGACAATTTAAAAAAAGACAGTAGATGTTGGAATACAAAATACACACGCAGGAAGCTGGAAGAACAAAATAAGTAAGGCAGCATCAAGACTTGAGAAGTGAACGCCTTGGATATAACCATTCATCAGGACTGTGGATGGGAGTAAGGGAGTTTATAGATAAAGTGGCGGGTGAGGGAGGAAGAGGCAGAGTGACGAGGTGGGGGATAAGTGAACACAGATCAAGGGTATCAGCGGGTTGGTGATGGGATGGCCGAGTCCAGTTGGTAGGTAGCTGGACAAAAGCTTGCTTAGAGGAATGGAATGGAGGGGAGTGTATGGGAAGGGAGTCGGGGAATTGGAAGGGAGGTTATTTGCAATTGGAGAATTCAGTGTTGAGTCCCCGGGGTGTAGGCTACACAGGAGACAGATGAGATCTTGTTCTTCCAAATCATGGTTTGGTTCATTGTGGCAATGGAGGACACCAAGGATGGCCATATTGGAAAGGGACTGGGAAAGAGAATTGAAATAGGAGTAATTTAGCTAGGATGACTACTACATTTTTAAAAAAAAAACTTTATTCATAAAATTGCAAAATGAAACACAGAATAAAGAATCACGACAGAATTCAACCTAATTCAACTAGACTTAATTATGCTGTTCCGAGCATACACAACTGTCCCAATAATCAAACTCCCAATAAAAACCAGTACAAATGCAACAAATACTTCCAGGTTGAAAATGAAGGTCAGAAACGAGAGAGAGTTTCCACACAGCTCCCAGATGAACTTCCTAGTTCAAAACTCGACTGAAAACTGCTCAGCTCAATTCAGCTCAACAAGTTCAGCTAAAATAGCTCACCACTCTCCGTTCATTATACTGGTCACTTATAAAGCATGACCACTTTGGCCTGAAGTCTCATCTGTTTCCATATAAACAAAAGGCCTCTAAAAGTCCTTTTCATCTCTGTACCAAACCAGACTGAGAGGGGCTTGGCCCCGTTTTATTGTCCCTGCGCAAAAAAACCAAGGATAGAGTCTCCTTGAGCCAAGGAACAGCTTTTTGACAAATAAGGGACTTGCTTTGTGACATGTCTCCCCCCACTAAAAAAAAAGAACCATCAATGCTAAAAGATAGCTGTATTTTTAACCCTTCAAACCGAGTTAGTAGTCTCAAAACAGACATATACACTATGCTAACTGTAAACATTCAAACATGCACAAACCCTTTCAAATTCAGGCCGTGGTATACCCACCACCAAACACCTCCGTATTTCATTCGCGTCTCAATAACTCATCAGCTTTCACGCTTTCGCGACCTTCCACATGCACAATTGTCAGATTGAATGACCGCAACAACAAGCTCCATCTAAACAATCTGGCATTTTTGTCCTTAGTTTTTCCCACAAATGTATTATGATCAGTGTATACGATTGTCTCAGATGCATTGCTGGTAATATAAACACAGTTATGGTGTAATGCCAACACTAACTTTAAAGTCATTTTCTCCACCATTGAACATTTCTGTTGATGAACGTTCGACTTCCCAGAATAATATCCGGTGGGTCTTTCTATTCCCCCATCATCCTCCTGCAGGAACACCGGACCAATACTCACATCACTGGCAACGATAGCCACCTTGATAGGCTTCGTGTAATCTAATGTAGCTCATACTGCGGGCAGTGTTAACACAGTCTTTAGGTTGTAAAATGCCTTTTGACAGTCCTGTTGATAAGTTGGAAATAGATATAGTGACCATATAGAAAATGGAGCTTAGAATGTTAACTAAAATGGCTGAAGCACATTGACTGTATTGCCCGGCATGCTGAGCGAAACAAATTGCTAACACAGCAACTTGTAAGAATCCCTGCACAAGCTGGGTAAACATGTCCAATCCCACAGATTTGAGAATGATGTAGTACATAGCAATAGGTCAAAGGGCAGCCATCAGAGGAGTACTGGTGCCTCACGGTCTATCTGTAACACAGTAATGAGGTTTGAATGTTTACATTTAAGAGCATCTCTGAGATTTGACTGTTAACTTGAAGAGCAAGAGAAGAATGATGGGGGCTAATGTCTGACTTTAAAGATAGTGTTAATATCTTAACCAGATGGCTGCTGGTGTCTGTGTGTTAGATTTAGAGCATTTTTTTGATGTGTAAGCTTACAATTAAGTATACTTTGATTAATATACTTTGCGATAGCTTAATGACACGGGACTCTGTATTGCGTCAGAAGTTATGTATAAATGTAACAACTTTCCCTATCACCGGTGAGAGAATCCACTCTTTACTACCCGCCGTGGTCTAAAGTGGCTTTTCTCCCAGGATTGTTTGTATATTCGTATACTGACAGTCTTGAATAAAAACAGTGCTGTTGAAATGTGTTAATCAAGTGGTGGTTCTCTGTTCTTGGACAGGCGTTCACAAGAAGCCAGGTAGCGTGGCTGAGCTACCACACTGTACCACTGAGAGTTCTTGCCCTTGACAATTTGGTGTGTGGAGACGCCGCACTGCTTAAAGTTTGGCACAAACTTTCGGTAAAATCCAGTCAATCCCATGAACCGTAGTACTGCATATTTATTTTTGTCGACGGTGTGAAACATTCCCCAACTACTTTCATTTTCGTATCTCATGGGGCCATTTGTCCATGTCCAATAACGTGACCCAGGGACGTGACTTGGGCTTTCTCAAATTCACTTTTATCTAAGTTTACCACCAAGCCTGCCCTCTGAGGTTGATCGCACAAGTCTGATAAATGCTCTAAATGTTCCTTCCATGAGTGACTAAAAATCATCAGGTCATCAGCGTAGACCACACAGTTGGGTAATCAGGCAATGACCTTATTATCAGTCTCTGAAATGTGGCTGGATCGTTTTTCATACAAAATGCCACAATTTCAACTGTCCATTTGGCGTTATGAATGCCGAAATTGCCTTTGCTTTTTCTGACAGAGGTCCGTACCAGTAGCCTCTGAGCAAATCCAACTTAGAAATGTAAGTAGCTTCTCCCACTTTTTCGACACCGTTCTCCAAACATGGAATTGGATCTGCATCAGTCTTTGTAACGGCATTGACTTTGTGATAGTCCACACATGACCGTTGGGTGCCATCTGGCTTTGGTACCATGACTATATGTGAACTCCAGTCACTGTAACTCACTTCGATTATGACATATTGGAGTGTGCGCTCTATCTCCTTCTGAACCTGTGCCAATTTTGGAGAGTCATGCCCATAAGGATGTTGCTTAATCAGAACAGCATCTCCTGTGTCTACATCATGCACAATTATGTTCGTACTTCCCAGTTTATTGCAGCATATCTCTCCACAAGATAATAAAAACTCTTTCAGGTCACTTTTCTTTTCTTGTGTAAGGTAACTCAATAATTTATCCCAATTTTTGACAACTTTCTCATTCTCCAATTTGATTTGAGGAATGTCCAATTCAGAATCCTCTGAACTTGGTTCTTCCTTCTGTGCTGTAATCATTAACACCTTCTCCTCTTGCTTTCCTTCCCTGTCAAAATACCTTTTGAGGGTATTCACATGACACACTCCGTGAGATCTCATCCTGTCTGGAGTCCGTATCAAATAGTTCACCTCATTCAATTTCTTCCCAATTTGATAAGGTACGCCAAAACTTGCTTTTCAAGGTCCAACTGTTACTGAAAGTAACACCAATACTTTACTCCCAATTGCAAAATTGCCAATTTATGATTTCTGATCCACTTCCTTTTTCATTGTATGCTGCAATACTTTTAAATGCTGTCTACCCAACTCTCCAGCCCTATTTAATCGTTCCCTAAAATTTGACACATCATCCAAATGGATGGTCTTTTAATTCTGACCTATTAATTCCTCCTTAACCAATGTTAATGGTCCTTTTACTTTATGCCCACAAATAAATTTAAATAGACTGATTTGGTCGATTCATCCTGTGCATCTGTGATCACAAATAGTTCAAAAGGAATTTCCTTATCACAATCATCTGGATAATCCTGACCATAAAACCTCAACATGGTCGTCAGTGTTTGATGCCATCTCTCTCATGCTCCCTGTGATCCCAAATAGTACGCAGTAAATTTGAATTGCTTTATTCCCAAGTTATCCATCATCTCCTTGAATAGTTCGAATGTGAGGTTTGATCTGTCTGGATCTCTATTGGTAGTCCGTACCTAGTAAAAAAACAAGCATTTTTCTACAACTCTTTTAGCTGTGATGCTGCATAATGGGTCTGTCCCTGGAAATCTAGTCGACACATTCATTATTGTTAATAAATACTTATTTCCACTTTTTGTTTGAGGTAGGGGCCTACACAGTCTATCAAGACTCTTGCGAAAGGTTCCTCAAATGTTGGAATAGGTATTAAAGTTGCAGGTTTATTACTGTCTGTGTGACATGTTTGAGACATCTGGCAAAATTCAACTACATCTTTGTGTAGTCCAGGCCAGTGAAAGTATCTTTGTATTCCAGCCTGTAATGTCCTAAACCCGAAATGATCTCCAAGTGGTAGGTCATGTGCCACTCGCAGCGCCTCCTTTCTATACCCAACAGGAAAAACAATTTGAAGAATTTCTGTCCACGCCTGATCTGCCACAATGTGCGCTGATCTCCATGTGCACATTAAGACATTATTTAAGTTATAACACACAGGAATGCATTCATTCTCTTTCTTGCTAAATGTCTTTTGATATAACTTTTGTAACTCCTCATCTTTTTGCTGCCATTCAATCACCTTAGCAGAGCTAAAATACTTTCATGTTTTCATACTTGCTCCTTCTGTTCCACTTACCTGGTCAAAAAGAAACTTTCGGATAACTCTGTGTGAGCTTCCTTATCTCTGCCTTTATCCTGCTTCACCCAGTGCATCTGTGATCTGCTGATGACGTAATCAGGTAAAATTCCTGGATAAACATTCTCCAGGTCTTCAGTTGCCTGCATCTTCACTGACTTTTCAACTAGAGTAGGCAGCACGCCTACCAGTGAATCAGCTATATTATTTGCAAGGACAATTTTTATTCCTGGAGCTGAGAGTTAGGGGTCCAGTACTCCGACCACACATTCTCCGCTCTTCTCTGGACTTCATCGCCTCACTTTACATAACTGAGCACTTTTTGCCTCACTGTGAATTCCTGTTCCCAGCACATTTTCTGGCAATAGTCTCTCAAGAGTTCATAAAGCCTCACCCCTCAGCATTACAGACTGAAAATATTCTGTGTCAATTAATGTTGGAACCTCCTTACCAATTACCCTTCCATGTAGATTTTTTTTAACGCAGATTTAGCATGTCCACTGATCATCTTGTACACTCTGAGGCAGTTGCCTAACTCCCCCTATGCTTTTTGTTACTAGTTCAACGAAACTTCCAGGCTTGTCTTGTTATCCTACAGCTGGATTTCTCCCAGCTCACCAACACTGTGAATTTGTGTGGCCCACTTTATTACAATGAAAACACCATAGCATTTAAACTTCTTTGTCCCCCTCAAGGTTTTCTTTATTACCGTGGTAAATTATCCTTACATTCTACACTGTGATCTACATTTCCCTTTGCACATGAGGATATCTCTTTGCTCCAATTTCTGTCCCTCAGAGACCAGAACTGGTTCTGGAAAGCAAATCAAGTTTATGGACCAGTTCATAATCATCAGCCATTTCAGCAGCAAACCTTGTTTGCACTCTCTGCTCTTCCACCTGAGTTTGCACTACTTCAGGAAGTGAATTTTTGAATTCCTCCAAATACTAACTCTCTAAGGGCATTAAAGCTTTGCCTGAATTTTAAAGCTCTTATCCAACAATCGAAATTAGTCTGTTTGATCCTGAGACACTCAGTGTAGGTTTGACCAGGATTCTCAATAGATTCCTGAAAGGTCGCCTATGTTGACTTAATGTTTTTTTTAATCTCTTCCGACTCCCTAGATACCTCCTCTGATAGGGATGTGAATACCTCACCAGTCCTACCTACAAGTTTCGTTTGGATCAACAAAACCCACATTGCCTCTGGTCACTGCATTTTTGAGCCAACTTTTCAAATGAGACGAAATGGTCATCACATTCATCTCATCAAGTTGAAGCAATGGTTGAACATACTCAAACAAATTCTCACTAGGCTTTTGGCTACATGGGGTTGCTCACCCGCACTCTCTGCCTTACTAAGCCCACCCTCAGTCGTTATCTCCAGTGCGTAACACTTACTTCCCTTTTTAAGTGTCAGTTTTTGCTTTTCAAAAGCTCCCTCTTTCTCTCTCGCCTGCTGCTTTCTCTTTTGCCATTCTTTTTTTTTACTTTCTGTTCTGCTGCTCTCTTTTTTCCCCCTTCTTCTGCATTTTATTGAAAGTCAAATGTTTCATTTTGGCTGCCCTTTCCTTACGTCTCGCCGCTAACTCAAGATGTTTCATTTGCAACTGAATTCTTCCCATCTCTATAGATTCTGATGGTTTCTCCAGCAAGTTTAATTGACGAGCTACTGCTGTAATTACCTCTCCTTTCCTCACAGAAGCAGTCAGTTCCAATTGCAAATTGGTCTTATTCACTTTTCGTAAAATATCCAAAGTCACTGCATGCACACCGAGGAAACGATTGGCGATTGAAATAGCCATTACTATTCGAAGTTTTGTCAACCCAGTCAAACGAATACCCGAACTAAAGACATTAGCACCTCCCACTCGTTGTTGAAAATCCAGCAATGAGCCCCCAGTCTGTTATGGACGAGATTAGACCACTCAAAACATTCTTAAGCAAGCAGCACAGATCATAACTTTGCAGTTTGATTTGGTAATTGCCCAATGAAAATTACCCGGAGTAATTTAGCTAGGGTGACTACGAGATATTAAATCAGAGAAAAACATTATTCACAAAATGATACAATGAAACACAATGAACAGAATAAAGAACCCCTACAGAATTCAACTTATCCACCTAGACTTAATCCTGGCACCGTTTTATTGACCCTCTGAAAATCATCAAGGACAGAGTCTACTTGAGCTAATGAAAAGCTTTTAGCAAAAAAGAAGGATGGTTTGTGACAGAGAAGACAGGCTAGTGTTCTGTATGGAGGTCAGAAGCTGGTGGGATGGCTAATACTATCAGAGTGTGGCTGATGACAGATTTGTGAACAACATGACGTTCAATGCAGGGTCACACAACAACTGTACATCCAGACGGTGAGAGTTCATTTAGAACTTGGAGCTCTTTCTCTCTCAACCAACATGGGGGCTCCATAGAGCTCTGTAAATTATCATAGAGTCATAGAATCATATAGCACGGAGACAGGCCATTAGCACAAACTCGTTTATGCTGATCAAAATGTCCATCCATGCTAACCCCATTTCCCTGCGCTTGGTCCATATCCTTCTAAACATTTTCTATCTATATATTTGTCCAAATGTGAAGACTCATATCATGGAAAACATGGTATATCTAATGCTATCCGTGTTTTGTTTTGGAAATAATGAGTGTTGATTGATAACATTCCAGTGTTAATGCAATCACGTTTTTATTCTTTTTGTAGCGTTACAGATTAAACACTTATTTCCTTCACACTCTCCTCATGGTACCATCACTGCAGGGAATTGTCTGGTGAAACGCCATTACACTGTCTCTCTGTAGCAAGGAGATCATTGATTATAAATGAACGAAAATACTGTGTCAAGTATACTCCACAACTGCAGGACGGTGTCTTCACTCTTATACTTCAATAATTTTTGTAATGAACGATACTACTCATTATTGTGCTGATTACTTGCTGAGTCATAGAGTCATAGAGATGGACAACATGGAAACAGATCCTTCGGACCGACCCGTCCGTGCCGAGCAGATATCCCAATCCAATCTTGTCCCACCTGCCAGTACCCCACTGCTCTGTAGGGATTCTGTTAGTGCCTCATGATCAAGGACATCCAGCTCCTTTTCACCAAGAGCACTTCCCATCATCTCGCCTTCTCATAAGTACAAAATGAGAAGGATTGCAGTTTTGGCCAATCATTTATTTGCCTTATGAAGCAAAGTCACACCAACAACAACATCACTGTTGCCATTGGAGTTGATTGGAGATACTGAGGAGGCGATGATCCAGCTGTATTATCTCTGAGTATGAATCCAGGGAATCAGGTAATGACCCAGACACCGGATCTGAATCCCACAACGGCAAATGTTGGAAATTGAATTCAATAAAATATCAGCAATTAAGAATCAAATGAAACAATGAAACCATCGTCGATTGTCGTACCTGGCACCCTCATGCCCTTCAGGAAAGGAAAATTTACCATGTTCAGCTGGTCGGGCTTACATGTAACTCCAGACCCACAGCAATGTGGTTAACTCTCAGTTGCTGTTTGGAAATGGCCAAACCAGCCACTCAGTTATTCAGTCACTTCAAAACCTCAAAGAAATGAAA